>NC_079151.1:105805710-106053210 GCF_947563725.1 Argiope bruennichi | reverse complement strand
CAGCTCTCATGAGAATCAATTTGATCTCTTTATATTGTTGAACTCAGGACGAGGTCTATTTGTTAATGTCTAACATTACAGTCCTCCTGATGTTACTTATTTTAAGATTTGTTTTTGATATATGTGCTGTTTGTTTGTACTACTGCTGTTCTTTGTGCCTTCGATTGTGTTTTTGTTTCCTGTGTTTCCAATTTTTTTTCTGGAATAAATAATCGTTTTCTATTATCCAGTGTGCCAGATTTATTTCACTGTACACACAACAAACGATTTCAGTCATAATACTTAATTGGAATTTTCAATTTAAAAATGATTTTAAATATTTGTGATTAAATACCGTTTCATATTTCTAATACTCTTTTAACCTGTTATAGATGCAAATGACAGTTTCTATTCTTGGAATAAATTGCTTCTTCAAAACTCTTATGAATTCCTCTCATCATTCTTAATATCTAAGCGTTCCAACTTATTCCTATATTTTAAATTTACTTCTGTTTGCTGACTATATTAAACTTGCGAATTCTTTGCACGTACTTTATTTCTGAATACATCAATATTAGATAAGTTGTACGAACTGAATTTAAATATAGTTGTCTTTGAATTTTTTATAAAATTAAATATATTTTGCGTTTGAGAATACTCCACAATTGAAATCGTTTTCTAAGCTAAATAAAAGAATTTTGAAAAGCTTTCGAATAACGAATAGTAATTTCAAAAGAATTCAAAAATTTTATGTAGAGAGATTTTACAAATTATATCATAAAAACCTTATTCCCACGTTTTTCTAATAAAATGGATTTTAAATGCATTTATAGATTTTCTGAGAAGTTTTAGAGAAAATATTATGAAATTACTGTCTATCTTATATCATTTGTATACATAAGTTTTACTCTTAAATAAAAATGTCTCTGTATAATAAGAGATAATATATTTGTATATATAACATCTAACATGTAAAAGAAAATTTTCTTATAATGTTTTCATAAGTATTATTAACAAGTTTTAATGCTATAATTTTATAATCTTGTTATTAAAATTGTTACAGTTAGAATTTTGAATATGAAGTGATGCAACATATGATATATTTTTTTTTATGCATTATCTAATTAAAAAAATACGTAATTAATTTATTGATTCTGTTACTATAAACTTTATCAAAAACTTAGCATAATAATAAAGATTTAAGTATTTACTGTTTTTTTTTACTGAGTTACTGAGCCAGTTACTTTGACTGAGTTAGTTCAAGAAAATCCCTGGAAGTAAATTTGGTTTGGTTTTATGAAAATAATGTCTCATTTTCATTTTTTGGAAAAAAACTTAATTATTTGCAATTAAATAAGCTATAATTTATTTTCTGGTATCCATCTACAATGTTGTTTTTGATATTTTTATACTAGAAATATCAGTTTCCTTTTTTGTGTTTTGAAAAATTTACATACATTAGAAAGGAATTGTAGACATAGGAAAGAGAACGATCACAATATTGATGCAAAACATTTCTAATAGTATTATAATATGCAAAATACATTATTAATTTCCAAACTATATTGATGAAATATAAAATTCTCAATAAATGAAAGTAAAAAAAAAGATGAAAAAAAGAATAATAATAAAAAAAGAATTTTCTCGATAAACAAGTATTTATAAGCATAAGATTGTTTCTGTTTTTTTAATGGGAAATCTTGTTGCAGAGTTCCTATCAGCTACATTATATTACTATTCTATTTTATCTTTCTCCATTCTCATATCTCAAAAATTCTAATGAAATTATTATTATATGATACAATTTTCTTTTCTTTATAACTAATATTAATAGTTTCTTTTCTTCCTTATTTTACTTCATTTGTATCCATCTTATTTATCAATCGGAATTTTTATTCATTCTTCGGTTTGCAGACATGAATTTTTAGTATAAATAAATGACATCACTTATTGTAATAATTCTTTAAATAATCAAGAAATTGGTATATATAATAAATTAAGTACATTTCATTAAAATTTCCATACCGTACTTATTTATTATTATTTTTAAAAATTCTATACTTTTCTTATTAAAAAAAGAATTATTTAAAAGCAATATTTGTATATTTGAGTATTCTTTAAAAATTACATATCATGTTTAAAATAAATAATTTTATATACAGATAATTCTGGACAATGTAATAAAAAATATACAAACCTGAATAATTTCTTGTATTAAACACCAGTATCAAACGAAAAAAAAAAAAAAAAAAAAAAGAAAAAAAAAAAAAAGCTCTTCTGAATTGTACTATTTAGTGAGCCAACTGTTGAACTCATTTAGAAAGATGATTACAGGTGGCTCATAGATGATTCCTTTTCTTGCTGATAAATGAAAAGTATGGTGTAACAATTTTTTTTAGTTGGTTTAAGAGAGGAAATGCATTGATATTTGCTTTCAAAGATTTCAAAGGGTTAAAATATTCATTATTTTGAAGAATAAACTTTCAGTTGATAAATAGAAGGTAAGCCTATTACATGAAGTAGAAATTTATATTTTCTTTATGTTTAGAACTTTCTCAATATTTTAATAATTTTCGTCAATAGAATATATTACAATATTTTTTGTGTTCTATTCTCAAATTCAGTTGATAATGAAATGTTCTGTAATTCATGTTTTTGTATATTTTTTATATTTTTCTAATATTAATTATATTGTTAGTAATATAATATTAAATATTGTAATTTAAAAAAAAAATATGTTCAAACATTGTAAGAAAATTGAGAATAAACCAAATCTATAAACCCTGTAACTTATTTGCAAGTTTGTATTATAAATGTGTTTCACACACATATGACCATTGAGTTACTAAATCATAGATAAACTATGTTTCAAATAAGTAAATGAAAATATCAATGAAATTTATCGTTGTAACTGTTGTTGACTATTAATTGAAAATAAATCATTAAAATATGCTGCAATCAAACAGAAAATTTCAATCAAGTGCATTAAGCAATAAAAATTTTATAAAATTGAAGAATGAAACAAAATTTGTTTTCTTTTGGTTGTAATTTACGATATTGTTGCTGGAAATAACTAAATTAGAAAATGAAGAATGTGGATAACTAAATTTTGAATATTTTATAATGTTTTGATGACTGCAAAATGTGAACTTTTGGTTTATAACACATACATGGATAATTTCTGGCTCCAGTTTTTCAGTAAAAAGGCTTGAAAAAATTAGGGAAATTCATTTCTAACTTTTAAAAATTCATAGTTTAACATTCAAATACATATATAAATTATTTTTTCAGTTCAATAGTATTATTTCTTAAATATAGAAGAAGGGGCAAACATTAATGTGGAAAATTTCTTCTCTATGGACCTTTCATTTTACACTAGCTTTATTTGGTTCTGTTTTAAAATTGTATAGCCTTCCATTCTGGTAGTCTGTAAATGACAGGGACAATTTTATCCCTTCGTTCTAAAAAACTGAAGCTACCATTTTTGCCAAACTTGCTCATCGGAGGGTAGTCAGACAGACAGGAAAACTCGGTCTTTCTATAAATTGTATCAATCATTACTGATAATATCACTGATGATTTTTTTTGTTTCATTCTTTTATTTTTTTTTGAAAACCATTTCGGAGAAGATTTACTTTATACCAACTTGAGTAATTTATTTTTGGTGTTGAAAGGTTTCTTGTTATAAGTTAATAAGACAAATAGAAAAGAAGCGATTATTTTAATCCAGAATATGACTTTTGTTCAATTTCTAATGAGCGTTTCTATTTGGATAAAGGAAGATAAGAAAATAGGAAAATTGATGTTTGTAAAGATTGAAATCTTTCGAAATAAATAATTTATGCAAAACTCGAGATTAAAAATAGCGGCAAAAATTCTAAAATGGAAAAAATTGCACATTTTTTTTTGAAATTAAATTGTTTATGTTTTAAATTGTTAATTGTTAAGATATTGTTTTAATTCACTCTGCTTTAAATTGTTTATTCAATTACATTGCAATGTTTATCAGCTTTAAAATATCGTATAGTACTATTTAAAATTCGAGTTTTTTGAAATGAAACTAATATATTAAATATGTAAAATAGATTGCGTTGAAATTGGCATAAACAGGATTACCTTTAGATTGGTATAAACAGGATTTTAAAACATCATAGAAAAAAATATACAGTCATATTTTATGTTTACTGTTTTTGTTTCAAAAGAAAAATTCTATTGATGTGAATTTGAATATTAGGACGACCTCTATTTCAAATTACGGAACGTTCATAATTTCTATCATAAGTAGCTACACCAATTTTTACCGATAACTCCATGAAACATTATTCTGTGTTTTTATTATAATATATGGCACATGTTTCTAATTGAAAATTTTGGATGATTTCCTTCATTTTTTGAGTTATTTTTGTTATTTTATTATTGCACCACTAGGGCGTTGCAACCTATCTCAATAAATCCGGCATAAAAATACACGTTTATTACGTAAGAAGTACGGGTTAACAAGCAAAGCATGTAATGTACAGAATCCGCAAGTAATTAATTAGACAGCTGTTTGTTTTTTCCGGCACAAGATTCTTTTTTAAGATATTGTGTGCTAAAACCAGGCTTTTAACGGATCTTAATTCCAAGAAAGAAAACAATGAAGTTCGTATGGGAATAAGTAAAAAACAAACAAAACAAAACAGTAAAATTTGAGATTGAGATGTTGTTAAAAATACCATGTTTTTTTTCAGGAGCTTGAATAAATTAGCTAGATGTTGTCTTCCAATTAGGAACACCAGGTTGAACAAATTTAAAATGGAATCTATTAAAAGCAGAGCCATTTATACGTAGCATATATACAGAGGAACATGAACTGCAGATTGGCGAAGTTGCTTAAATTTTGCAAATGTGTGTCACCCAAATTTGAAGATGTTTGAAAATGGTTAGAAGAAATTATGCCAGTGTTTTGATGAATTTATCAGATCGAGAAAATATGTTCTCTTCAGAAGAGAAATTTATCTTATTTCATACCCAAAATTAATGACATTGAAGTAGTTTTAATATTAATTGCATTTATGCAGGAAAAATGTTTACAGAAAAGAGGTACAAACGTTAGTAAGAAATCTTAAGTTTGTCAATGTAGTATTCTTTTTTTACTTCTTCGGATACGTAGTATAGAGAAAGTATAATAATTGTCAAAAATTAAAACTCAAATTTTTGTTTTTATGCATGGAAAGTTTATTAGAGTGTAGGCTAGAAAGGTTTGGCAGATCACTCCATCCACTTTCAAACTCAAAATGGAATGATGGTTTATCATTAGGATATTATTTTTTATTTTGTTTTGTGACTCATATAATCTTAGACCTTGTATATTTACTTTTGCTTGTATTTGATTATTTTGATATTTTAGGTTAATTTTTATATCTTGGAAGATGGCAGTGTAATTATATTTCGAATCTTCCGTAGCATATTCTTCTTTTTTACTTTTATAAGTCTTTCATCATAATTTTCAATGTAGTTTGCACGCACTTTACTAACATTATAAATATCATTCTTCGTTTAGTACGGTGTAAAGGACATCTAAGACGTATAAACTACATCAAAGATTGTCGGACTACCGCAATTTAAATTTTACAACAAAAAAATAGATGTTACTGTAAAGTTTTGACGACAGAATGTTGATTAGCAAATGATTTGTCTCCTACCTATCTATCTGCTCATTAGTAGATCGGTAGAAGCAGTAGATTAGTAGACAATTTAACGTGTGACTTCTGCAATAGTTTGATGATAATATACTGTATTTGTTTTACTTAGTCAATAAGGAACTGAAATACCCATTTGTATAATTTATAAATGAAATGAAAAAAACAAACAAACAAAAAAACCCAGTATTTTTCGATAAAAAGCTATTTTTCCGGTTTGTAAGATGCCATTCAAAGATGTAATAAGATTCAAAGATGTAAGATGCCATTAAAAGATGTTTGTAAGATGCCATTTCCTAATCAGGAAAATGTTTTTCTATTGAATGAAATAATAAATTAACCGCATTCATACATAATCCTCAGAAATTTTGAAATATTTTTGTTAACACAATATGTATGTAGTATGATTTTAATTTTCACCACAGTTGTGAATTATAAATTCATAGTAAATACACTTTATTTTTATAAAATAAGTATTTAACTCAGTTTTTAATTGTTAAATAAGTAGTTAATAATACTGTATTTAAGTTCTAATAACGTTATACGTTTAATTACTTCCGGGTGAAGTTATATTTGAAGATGCCCATTGCACTGGAATTTATGCTATAAAGATTCAAAATTACAAGAATAAACTTTCACAATTTGAACCTTTTATCAAATTTTTAATGAGTTAAGATCAAATTTTTATCCCATTTTTATCATAAAGAGAAAGAAAAAAGTGTCTTATCATTTTTGTATACTGATCCGAAATTAGTCGAATTTAATATAAAATCATTTTGAGTTACACTTCTGGGTGATTTTTTTTTTCTTATTGTGATTTTGCATAATTCAAAAGCATAATTTTTGTCAGATATGAGAGAACTGAAACTTAATTGAATGCTATAAAATAGATTACATAATATAACACTTAAAATAAAACCAAACGAAGATAAAAAAATAATACAAGCAAAAAAAGCTTTATGCCATCTTTGATATGATAGAACATTTTCAACAATAAGATTATGTACGATTCCAGTGCTCTGGTAACTTAAGTTTTCTAGATTAATATATATCCTGATTTAGAGAAAAGATTTAGACATTCTTCTAAATAGAAAAATTCAAGTTAGATTCAACATTTTTATGAGAAATGCTTTTCTTTTAGATAAAATTACTTTAAAGCGATTATTAACATGCTTTTGTATTTTAAATTTTTTTTATATTGAACAGAAAAAGCTACAGAAACTATTTAAAAGTTGTGTAATATGCAGTTTCAAAAGAATTTACAGAGAGAATTAGATAGTCTTAAAAATCTAATGCTATTTGATTGAAAATTAAGTAAACATGGTTGATTAAATTCGGATGAAAAGAAAGACACCCTTTCTTTCTTTTTATGTATATTTAAATTTAAATAATATTTCGGAAATAAAAAAAATCTCAGTGTAAAAAACTTCTTTGTGTCGAATAACATTTATTCTTCAAGAAATATGATAGTCAAAGATTGTATAAACTATATGCAACTACGACAAATAGAGTAATATGCCTTTAAAATGAAAAAATTATCTATGAAATATTACAAAATGTTACATAATAATCTATATAAGAAATAAACTTTTTTCGTATAAATTTTTTTGGAAAGGAGAAAAGAAGAATTCGTTTTAATTTTAGTTTATATGAATTTGTGTTTATAGCTGTAATTTAACAGAAACCTTAATCATTAATAAACCATTAATTGAATTGGAAAATATCAATAGAATATTGAAATATATTCATGTATTCTGGGAGTTGAGAGCACTTGTATCTTTCTTCAAATTTCGGTATGCAATTAGAATGCATTCTATTCATTATAATCACATGAAAATTTATTTAAGAATATTTACAAGCATTGTACATCTGTTAAACACATTAATTTTAGCCTTTCTGTGCAATAGTATAAATTTTTAGAGGTTATTTATCATTATATATATATATATATATATATATATAAAATTTTCAGGTTACACGGCATTCATTATTTTTTTTAAAATTTATTTTATTAATAGCATAAAAATTTTATTAATAGCATATTTAAAGGAAAATAAGTTCAATGGAATTATCAAACTTATACTCATATATTATACTACTTTTGAGGCAAAAACTAATATATTAAATATATATATTACTAAGATATTAATAATATACTAATATAATTTTGCTAAAATAAGGAAGTGCAGAAGTGAACTTGGTATCAAATATATTTTTAAAAACCTATCTTTCTGATTAATCAAACACTTATAACTAAAGATTATCGAAAAAAATAACATTGCAAAAAATCATTCGTATTTTTATAAAAATATTTTAAAGTAATTCTTGTTTATCGTTAATTATTCTTAATTTCAGCATTCATTTTTAAATTTTAGGCAACTGAAGAATTTCTCACCGTGGGAAAATGTTTAGAACGTCTTTCTTGGTGTCACTGGCACTATACTTATCGACAGTATTTCCATCAATTCAAAAATGTATATGAGAGAAAAGTACTGAAAGTCTGCGTTGTATAACTGCTTTTCCGAATAAACGGAATTCGATGCTAGAAGGAAACGGAGTTATTTCTAGTACTTATTTTTATCTCTGCGCAAGGAAGAAAAACAAATAATAAAAATATCGAATATATAACTTAGTTTTCTTTGCACAGAGACATAAAATTCCAAAGTAATAAATTTTTAATATCGCAAATAAAATATTTAAAAAATAAACTATGTATTTGTAATTAACTTAACGACTTATGCAATTGCAGAATTATAAGGAGATTTCTGTTATGATGTTTAATAAGATAAACGAATTTAAGTGGTCTTCCTAAACTTTCTTGCATTGTCTCTAATAAAAGCACTTATCTATTATTAACCACAGGTCATTTGTGAACAATAGCTACGAAAGAAATAGAGTGAAATATATGGAGATTCTTTTTGTTGATTAATTGCTGGGATGCGATTAATACACAAGGACTAGAAAATCGAAAATGCATTTTGGATGTATTTTTCCAGCTAATAGAAAACAAACTTTGACACATCTGTAGTCACAAACTTACATGTCAAGTATCAATATATTTAATTCATCATGTTCATGTGCTGTCGCATTATATGATGGTGAAAAAAGAGACCAACAGATATCAAACCCATACTGGAGCCATATCTGCTATGTACATGTTAAACATGTGTACCAAATTTTACCAGTCTATTTCTCTTCATTTTGTAATTAAAGTCTTTTCTACAAATTCAGACAGCCAAGACGACAGATTTTTTTCTACATGGAATTCGTTCAAAATTTCATACAAGTCTACGAATGTGGTGTACATATCACATATAAAATTTCATCTGTCTAGCTCAAAGCATTTTTGAATTATCGTGTTTCCGGACAGACAGATATAATGCCAAAAATGTATTTTTCTTGCTCAGGGAGCTCTGGAACGTGGAGATTGAATTTTGGAAAGAAAGAGAAAGGAGAAAATTTTGCGTCTTATTAAAAAAATAAACGTTTTTCCGATTTGATGTTTTTGTAAATTGGGTGTTGTGTTTAGTTTTATAATATTACATAATTTATTTTTTAATAGGTTTGTGCAAAAGATAGTTTAAAATTTTTTAAATGCAAATTGAAATCTAGGTATGAGGGAAAACAACTAGTGTTTTTTTCATAGAATGATCATTTCTTAACATTAAATTGATTAAATTTTTATAAAATCAGTGTTTCTAACTTTCATATTTTTCTTGTAGTAATGAAAAAAATATTCTGGTCGAAATTCAATTGTTAAATATTAAGTCATTTAGAAAACTTATGTTTAATAATTTGCTGAAGAAGAAATGGTTGGAGGAAATGAGAGCAATTGATAGTATATCTAAACAATTCATGAATTTAGCTTAAAAATAATGATAACTAATAATACAACTAATATTTTTTTTTATAAATTGAACCGAGATACTTTGAATTGATAATAGGCTTTATCTTAATTAATAAAGATAGGAAATATTATCTTTCTTTCTTTTGATAACTTCTAGATAAAAAAATTATATTCAGGACTTTTTAATGATTTTAAAGAATGAAAGGCAATGAGATTTCGCATAAGAAAAACATATAAAATATTTTAGATACGGCTCAGTAAAAATAAAAATTAAAATGTAAAAAATTGAAGAAGTCTAAATGTTATTAAGTAAAGAAATTAATTTAATTGACGTTATACTTAATATTAAATAATGATTCCTATTGAGGTCTGGCAAAGTTTATTTTTGATACTTTTATAATTAAATTCAAAACCAATATATTTTATTGCGGATTTAGCTTTTAAAGAAAACCTTATCAAGCTTTATTTAAATTTATATATAATTTCTAAAAATTTGAAGATTTCTATATTTATATTTCTAGTTTAGAAAAATTCATTTTAAATTTTATTTGACTTTTAAGCATTTAATTTTATTATAACAATGTATCCAAAAAAAAAAAAAATCAAACTATCCGTAGTTTATTTAACCTTTTTATAAAATAGTAATATTGATTTAGCGAATTTTTTTTTTATCCAGTGATAAATTTTTTCACCGTATGCAATATTTGATATTCCAGTTATTTATCTAGTTTTAGTAAAAATTTATTGTAATTATTTCAACTAAATTTCTTATAAAATATAAATAATTTTAAACGAAATTTATAAAAATGTTTAGCAACAACTGAAATAAAATTTGATATTATATTCATCATATTTATTTCTTTTGCACGATTTTTAGATAAATTTTCTTTTGTATTTAAGATAAGAGAAAAAATATATAAATGTTTTAAACATGTTTTTTTTATTTTTTATTAAGACTTAAAAACAAAATGTAGTATGAATTATTTTTGCTGTTGGATTTCTATCAGGAGTCAACTGTTGTAAAATAAATAAAAAAACTCATTTCCTTTACTTTTTCTTTAATTTTTCTATCTACTTCAGTTATGTAACTTTTTTTCTGCCATTCTTCGGCAATATTGAACCCCAGCCACCGAATTATAAAGGGATTAACCATTGAACTATTTTGACGAATATGATTAAGCTCATTTAAGTCAAGTTAAAATTTATCTTACTGCAGTTTGCTTGTACATTTTTCAGTTCATTACTTATAGGAGTAGTTAAAGTCATCTAATAGTGATACGTTCATTAAATCCACTAAATATAGTAATTTCTTAGAATATTTTAAGTTCGAACTATTTACTAATGCATTGAAACTAAAATATAGTTTATAGAAAAATTCCTCTTCTTCTTCTTCTTCTTATTTATTATCTATTATTATTTATTAAGATTTTAATTTTGCAGAATAGTAAGTAAACTTAATTAATTTTTTTTACTAATTTCTTCTACCAGCTGCAGTTAAGTAATTTTCTTACTCTATTCTTAAATAACCCAGCAGCCAAATGCTAAAGTGAGTCATCATTAGCAGAAGAATTTTGATGAAAAGTTGAAACTCGCCAGCCAGCGGTTTCCCCTCGTATTTTTCAACTCATTAATTCAAGGAATATTACAGCTGTAGAGCAGTGATGTGTTCTTGAAACTTCTATAAACATACTAATCTCTTAGAATATTCCAAGCTGAAACTATTTACTGTTATAATGAAACTAAAATATAATGAAAAGGGAAACTTTTTTTCCTATTAGTTATCTATTAGGATTCTAATTTTGCAAAATGCTTATTTTAATTCATTTTTTACTAATTCTTCTATTAGCTACGTCTATGTAATTTTGTTCTACCAATTTTCTGCAACTCCTTCGTTAAATTATAAAGCGAATCAGTATTAACTGAACTACTTTGATGAAACGTTGAAACTGGTCAGACGGTGATTTATCCCGGCATTTTTCAACTCATTACTTATGAGAGATGTTAAAGTCGTAAAACGATGGTGTTTTCCACAAACACACTAATCTCTTAGAATATTTGATCTTACTTTACTCCATTCTGGCATACCGAAAGTTTTGTTATCAAATTGCAATAGATTGCACATTTTACTTGGGTCATGAAGTAGAAAATTTATTTTCTTTAAAAAGTTAAAGAAGATAAATATTTTTCTAACATAATATGATTATTATTGTTTTAAATTGAAAGATAACATTAGATGCTACATTTTAAAATTTGATTTATAAATAACAACTTATTTGATTCATAAATTAAGAGATTTTTCATTATTTATTGAATATTTCTTATCGAATCATAACAAGATAACTCATGAGGGTGACCAAAAAATCACTGTAAAAATAGGCATGGAAACAAAGAAACAGATGAAAATCACAAAGGAGATCATGAGTGAAACGCAAGTGAAGAAGCCAGAAAGCGCCATTTTCAGTTCTAAATAGTTAAAAATTAAATACATTCGGAGAATACAAAAAATTTTAGATTGATGAAATGATAGAGATGTTGTCATCTGCTCAAGAATAACCGTCTTCACAGAAGATTACCTGCTTCATATCACTAAAGGATTTGACAGTTTATGCCTAGGCAATGTAAAGAATGCATAGCAGTGGACATTTCTGAGCAGTCTTTCTAAAAATGGACATATATGAGTACTGTCCTAGAATAAATATTGTCAAATAAAGGAATTTTAACCATAATTGTTTTGTTACTTCTGCGCCATCTTGTAACTTGCTATCTTCTCTCATAAAATCGATGATTCAGGGCATACAGTCTGCTATGGCTTTGAATTCCATTTAAACTATCTTTCTTTTTATTAGTTTGCAACAGGAATTTTAATCGGCCTTTAACTATATAAAATTCAGTTGTTGTAACTATTTTCAAAAAATAATTATTTAAATATAGTTATTTCCAACAGTAGTTTCAGAAATATTCTAATGCTATATACATCCAAGCATGAATTAATTTTAACGAATTTGATGAAAAACATATCCTTTATATTAAAAAAAAATCAGAAAAAAAGCGTAATGCTTGATAAGTACACATTTAGACTTTTTAAACTAAATTTATCTTTATTAAGTATTGGTAATTATTTTTGATTATGAGATTTGTTTTATTTAGTATATTTCGAATGATCTTTCACTAACTATAAAGACTGGCATTTAATGAGGCATTAATATTTCTCATTTAAATAACTCGAAAGCAATTTATTATTTTTTTCTCTTGCATAAATTGAGATTTTTGAATTCTTTTTAGTATCTTCCATCCTTTTCAAGTTACGAAGAGTTTTTAAATGAATATACAAAAAGATTTAAATGATTCCTACAATATTGAAATTTGATAATGCATATAAAAATAAAATCAGAACTTCCTGTATGTTATAAAAACGGGCTAAATGAAAAATGAACAATGATCATAGCTGGTTATATTTTTGTGTGAGTATGATAAACAATACAATATGTAGAAGTAGAGGTAGAGTAAAAAAGATAACCTATTTTGTAGAATTGACTTATCCTAAGTAATTACATGGAACAGCGTGATATGCATCGGCTATTATACAACAGTATCATCCATCAGGTACAACGGTTGTCATTTCATTTGCATCTACATCATGTTTGACACTATACAACAGCAATATGATTCTATTTGATTTTGTTGGAAAAAGAACATTAAATTTTGAGAATTGAATAGACTACTGAAGAAGCGTAGGGATAATGTTTAATATCATTATCTCGTGTTCAAGACTGATACAAGCGCTTTTGAATCCTTTAGAGTAATTTTGATCCATGGATTGTAGGGCCACTTGCACAATGAAGAAGTTCACAAAAGAACATGTGTTGCACAATGGATAGTGTTAATGGAAAGTGTTGAAATATAGAACTATATAGTCCTGATCTTTCCTCATGTGGATTTGATATGTTTTTCCTGTGGAAAAGGCACTGGAATCTCGCTTTTAACACAATAAAGTCCTGGACATCATTTGAAAATTAGTTTCAGTCTATACCAACAAGGCAAAATTTGCTTGGTTAATAGTAATATAAGTGGTTTTGAAATTTCGTTAATGAATTTTCAAAATAAACTATGCCATTTCTTCCAGCTCCATTCCGTTTCCAATAATTCTCTAACAAATAGTTTTAGTATATTTAAAGTTATCCTTATACATATTTTTTAAAAATCTAATGAGAATTAGACAATATAAGCTATACATTTGTCAGCCACAGATGAGGTGTAAGGAAAGTTGAAATTTTCAGAAATAATAAATTGCTAGGCAGTTTATAACAAAGCAAACAGAAATGGATGAACGGTTGCGTATTAAGTCACAAACAATTTCCATACGCACATGTGATATATCATGAACTGTTTCCAATTAACATTGAAACACCAAATCTTGTCTACGAGTATCACATGTTTTTCGATTTATTCCTTTAGAGATTTCTCAGAAACCTTATACATGTATTCTGAGATTGGATATTTCTGTAGAAATTATTGAAGGAATAACATGTCTTTGTGATAAGAAAATATCCATTCCATGATTCACAATTGAAATCTTGTCTTGTTGCAGATAGCATAATTTTCAGTACCATCTATACAAATAAATATAAATACACATATATATATATATAGAGATAAAATATTTAATACACTTCTTTAGTATTTTTAGTGTTCTTCAATCTTCACTCCAACGTTTTGTAAATATCCATCTTTAATGGCGAAAAATGTATCGTATTTTGTTCACCATTTACAGAGAAATAGCCAACGGCAAAAACGTTTACAAATAAATGATATTCACTTCTTGACAAAGAAATTTTGTAGTTGTAATCTTTTCCCAATTTATATTCATTTGATACAATAAAGATTGAAATATATACTCAACTGTTAAGTCAATTACGCTGTCAAAGGAATACAAATGAAAAAATGTTAAACACCCCTCTGATAAATATTTATACTGTCAATAAGCTTAAAAAGTATGAACGTTCACAGTGAACCCAATTGACTCAAATGTATTAAAATACAAATATTCAGAGAGCATTCCAAGAACAAAATTTAACTTCTTGTGATATTTAATAGAGACTGGTTTGTATATTTTTCCGTTTGAAGGATTAGAAGTCCATATGCTAAGATCATACCATATGTGCTCAAGATTAAACCTCTTGAGAATTCGAACATTTTCCACGCAGTTAGAGATCCAGAATCAAATATTCCGATTTTTAAAAGTAATGAAATCATTTCTGTTTTCAGTCGTATAATAATTATTTGGAACGTTACTTTTAAATTAGAGATTTCATTTTTGACACTGGAAGCGGTCCAAATCACAAGCAAAAAGGACATTTGGTTGATGAAAAGCCATCCTACTACATTAGCAGTTGCTGATGTGCTCATTTCATAGTAACCTAAGCTATAAGCAAAGCTTGTGAAGGTTAACGCAACATTTAGAGATATCACGAAAAACATGCTTATTGAAAGAGAATCCTCTATTTTTGTAACAGCAAGAAACAGTCGAATTGACTTTTGGTATACCAGTTCTACAATTTCCTCAGAATGACTTTTCTGTAAAATCTTAGAAAGATGCCGGATCATTCTTTGTAAATTAACGCATATGTAGATATACAACAGACTAACCAACGAAGGAAAGTAAAGCAAGTAGAAGTTATACAAAAAACTAAGTAGGAAAGCTGCTGCATGAGGACTGCTCTTGTAAATAATTCCAAACATGGTGATTTCTTGATAATCTTCTGCTTCTTTTAGAGACCGAAGTCCGGTGGTTACTGATGCGAGAATGAAGGGATAAGTTAATATTCCTACTAGAAAGATATAAAGCAGTAGATTTTGAATTTTAAATTGTGAGCTAGGAAACATTTGTGATATCTTAAGAATATCTTTTATTAAGTTCATGATGTTCTTCATTTGGTGCCGAAAAGAATGCCAAGTAATAAGCACTAAGCATTCTCGGGTAAATATAAATACTGAAAGCTTGATGGTATAGTTAAAATTATATATTTGAAAAACAGCCATCAAAAATCTGTACAACAAATACAAATGTAGGGTGACACCTATAACTATCATGGTGAAATGTTTGATTCTCGAAGAAGTTTTAAAACAAAGTCCAATGATGTTAAAAGCAAAGAACAAGTATGTAAAAAAATGCCACATTCTTTTGAATCTTCGACAAGATACACAAGGACACAAGGATGAGCAACATTTGCAATTTTCATTGCGTTGCTGTAAAAAATTTCTCTTGCAATGATGCACATCATATTGATCTGTCAGTCCAATTTTCATTTTGAATTCTTCACACCCGTATGATAATTAATTTAATTTTGGAAAAAAATATAAACACAAGCTAATTTCGTAATCGATTTCACCTTTGCTTCAATTGAGTTAGAAGATAGCTGTCAGCTGGTGTTTAATCCCATTTTCAGTTTTTCGAAAAAATATTTTTTTGCATGAAAATTATTCATTTTTGACTTTACATTTTCCCGTGATTGGATATCAAATGTAGTTTTTGCAATGCAGACAAATAAATTTCCTTCTCCGTGGTTTTATCAAACTTCAAAAGTAGGATAGCAATAAAATGAAGTGTTACTCAGAATATGTCCAGAAAGAGGAAAATTCGATAGTGTTTTCATCGATTTCTTTTATTTTGCTCTCGAATAGGTTTATTTTTGTATGATTCAGTTATTTTTTCTTTTATCCGTAGTTCATTGCGGGGGTGTTGAATATTAAATAAAGAGAGATGTGCCAATTATACATAAAACTGTTCGATAGCAACCGAATGCTGTTTGTTTCTTTTGTACGCTGTGCTCCACTTGTAGATAACAAAAGTATAAAAGCTCTTTACAAAAAGTGGCTTAAGAATCTCTGAAATTTTAAACTTAAACACTTTCTTCGCCTATAGAGGTTTGGTTTTATATGATGATCGTATAATAGTGCTTATTCCTCAAAGAAGCTGCTGCTGTGGCAATTATTATTTCATTATACAATTGATTTAAATTATTGGATTCTCAAGACTATTATCGCCCCTTTATTAATCATACAAACTCTCTCATAAGTTTCATTTTATGTGGGAAAATACAGAGTATGTATGACATATAACTAAGAAAATAGGAATAGGATTGTTAAAGAAATTGCATTGTTCAAATCATCGAAATCCGAGAAAATTTTAAATAATTTTAATGCTTTCGGGGTAAAAAAGAAATTAATTTAGAGCAAGTTTTTTTTTACTTTTTTTTGCTTGTTAGTGATCTGGTTTTATATGATAAGCATAACAAAAATAATTATTTTTCAAGAAAGCTGCAGGTATAACCATTATTGTTTTGTGCAGTTGATTAAAGAAGTTGAATTCTAAAAACTATTATCACACCTATTAATCTATCACATACATTTCATTTTTGGGTTAAATCCACATATGACTTACAACTAAGAAAACAGAAAAAAAAGGATCGTTTTATGAGATTGCTATCTTAAAATTTAAGAAAATGCAATCTGTGGTTTAATGCCTTATTGGTAACAGAAAATAAAACAAATGGAGGCAAAATAATAGTGAAACAAGCAAACTCTTTTGACTCACAGAAGAAAATATTGTTTATAGATTGAACAATTGAATATTTTCGGCATTATACCCAATAATAATTATTTAAATTCTACATATTAGCTGTTTATAAAGAGAATAGCTTGAATATTTACCAGCATTCATAAATGCATTATCTTAAATCATTTTTAATAAACTTCATCTTCGTATCTTCCAAGAATATTGGAAGTACGTTTGTACACACACTGCCATTATACACATTTCAGATATAAAAATGGAACAAAATTTTAGCTCGTGAGCTAATTTGCATTAGATTCAGAAGAACGTCTGACTTTCGATTCCTTGTTATTATTATTTATTTTTAGTTTTTGAAACATATATTCAAAAAATTATAAAGAGAGCTCAAAAATAACTTTTTGAAATGTTATTTATATTTAATAATCGAATTTAAGGTGTAAAGCAAAAAAAATAAAAAATGAAGGAATTATTTTTAAGTATATAAATAATTTGCATGCTATTCTTTCTTAATGTATAAAAAAACATAAAAGTATTTTTGATTTTCTTGGTGTTCTAATATCATGTTGAACATCACGACTATGAAAAGGTCAAAGATAGCACAGTATCATCTTCTCATATGTATTATTTGAACATATTCTCCCGTAAATTCCTCTGCATCTATGAATGTTGATAAATCGATTTATATTCACATTAATGTTTATGCTGAGTATGATTTTATGGAAACGAAATAACTGCCGACGATCTCCAAAAGAATAATGTAACTAATGTGACAACAAAACGCTATCGCGATGTGATGTGAAAGTTTTTAATATTCAGAAGTAAGCAAAGTTGCAATTTAATTACATGTTACGTATTAAAAGATGTAAAAAGAAATGTCCTTTTTATTGTATATGTACTTTCAAAATTATGACAAACTTATTATTAAGTCATGAGAAACTTGATGTGTATTAACTTTTTCAATAAAAATTCCGTGAAAATAACAAGGGAAAACTGCAAACTTCAAATTTTAAAAATTTTGATAGTCTCTACTTCATTGAATTTTCAACATAAATATTTTATGCACATAAAACCTTTTATCTGAATCAATTTAAACGAATGTTGAAATTATATTCATTCTATATGAGCTTATGATTAATTTCAGAATTGAATAATTTCAAACAGGTACAGAATAAAGGTTTTATTTCCGTTTTCAAATCAATATATTTACTATATAAAAACATGAATTAAAGATTTTCATTTATTGTTCATTTAGATTCATAAAAATGTCTCCTATCAATGAGCATCAATAGAATTTATTTTAGCCTAGCTCAGAAAAAAATCCCGTGTAGTTGAAGAATGTAATACTGTGCTTCACATCACAAAAGATTCCATCAACACCCAGAGATGAATTATTAGCTGAATGACTGTAAATGCCTTCTGCAACTGATCTTCTTCTTTAAAGTATAACGGAAGTAATTATGCTAAAAGGTTTTTTTAAAGAATCAAAGATGGTTCTTGTCGTATTGTAAAGATATCCGAGCCGTTTTTCATGATATCTTCTTGAAGTTGGACCTATATTTAAAAGAGGAAAAATAAAACTTTCTGAAAAGTTGTTTATGGGAGTCATTAGAATTTTGATGGTTTCTCACTTCAACGGAATTCTCCGAACGGAAACTGATTGTGAAAACCTCTTCTTCCCCAAGGAGTCGAGCTGGATATGAAAGGAAGCCAAGGATTTGTGAATGCGGTCTTTAAAAGTTGCAGATGTGTGAAAAATGTGTCTCTAAGAAATCTGATTCTAAACTTCCAGAAATGTTTTGTCAGAAAGCAGAAATTTTAAGAAGTTTTCTTCATATTTATTTTAAGCTTTCTGAAATCGTCAGAACTTAAGATTGTACTTTTGAAAGATTTTAAAAGAACATAACAACTATTCTTCATGTTTTCAAAAATTTTCTAAAATAACCAAATTAATAAATAAAAAAGGAATGAAACGGGATACAATTGTATAAAAGGCAAAAAAAAAAAAAAAAAGAAAGAAAGAAAGAAAGAAAGATTCATTTCTTATAGACTAATTTAATATATCTGATAAAAGATTTTTTATTAAATTGACTATATATTAATAGCGTGGCTTTAAGAATTTATTACAAAATTAAACTCTAGAATCATTTCTTTTTATCTAGGCAGAACAGAACGCTGTCTCATACCCCCGTATCCGTACTCATTCTGGTCACTGAACGGTTTGGTGGTTATGTTACGGGTATTTTATTTAAATACCAAAATATTTACTGTAGAAAAAAACAAAAACAAAAATAACTGTTGTAAATGTACAGAATTTACAGGCATATAAGAAATGATATTGTGATTAAACCGTTTACAAATATTTTCAACTTTGATGAATTATTTGGAATAATAATATTCAGAAAGGTAAAGTGTATGAAAATATACATGGATTCTGTATTCGCATATTATCAGGGCATAGAGATGAGGATACAATTATTGTTGTTTGTTTCTTATGGCACTTGCCACTGACAAGCCCGCTGTTACGAAGACAGGGATTTAAGCCTGAGGGGGAACGTCTCTTATTTTTTATAGCAGCGCCAACTAGGGCCAAGAGTACGACTTTGCCACTCTCGCATCACTCATTCGCTTGCACAACCCCTTTTTACAGGAGGGCACATTCACACATCTCACAGATAGCACAACAGAAGAACAACCATGCCCAAACCGGGACTCGAACCCGGGACGGGAAAGACGGGAAAGACGCGCAGATCACGGGAAAGACGCGCTACCCCTATGCCAGGACGCCGGCGAGGATACAATTATAAAAGTCAAATGGAAAATAATTTGGTTAATAATAACAAAGAGAAACTCTGATTGATATTTACGAATTCAAATGTATGATAAGAGACCGTGGTGCTTGTTTTACCCCTTAGTCTTTGTGAGTATGACACTTGATGTTGAAAGGAGCTAGTAAGGCAAGAATAGATCTCTATTTTCACTGATAAATTAATTGTCCTATGGATTTTTTGTCTGGGGGGGGGAAGTTGCTGGCAACTTTTTCCAGCTATTCTTTTTCATGGCTTGGTGATGGTTTTTTCATATGTCAAGAGATTGTAAAGATTCATTCCATAGCATAATAAAGTGTCATGCCATTCCCACCACAACTCCACTGATCATTCTCCGACAGATTGAACATTGCTTGCTATTTCATGTGAGTGCGTTTCCACAGAATGCTTAGGAATATAAGTATTTCGATTTAAACCCATTACGTATTGATTTGGAAATCCGAATAATTGACCTGAAACAAATTTTCATTTGAATTATTATCGCTTTATAAATTCTTTAACAATGAATATTTTCGAAGAGATGGGCAGTTGAAAATTACAGCCTAAATAATGATTTAAAACATTGATATTTATAGCACACTTTCCGCTAAAATTTTAAATTTCAATACATTGATACAGGAGATCAAAATTTATTTTTAATAACGTCTAAAATCAAGTGATTTTTGAAGAAAATTAAAATTTAACTTTTTATTGATTTTCTTAAAACTTTAAATATTGTATAAGAAACACAATTACTAAAGTTAATCATATTGTTTTTGGAGATGCAGGCAAATGTATCTCGTTAATGATTATCCGCAGTTTTATGTAGAAAGATTTTTTTACGTTTATTCTGATGTAGTTGAAAGTTTCACATGAAGAAATTAATTGAAAATTTTTAACTGATTAGCATTTTATGGAATCATATTAAAAAATGTATTTATTGGTTAATCATCAAAACATTTAATAAATTCGCATGTCTTGAAAGATATTTTAAAAAAAATTTCATTTCGTTATTAAATTTTTAATGCAGGTATATTGAAGAATATTAAATTTTTTATTATATTTTGATTTAATGAATAGAAATTAGCAATGAACAATTTTACAGTTAAAAAAGAGAAATCCATTCTTTGTTTGCTGCTTACATTAAAATATCTTTGTTGAATTTATAAATGGCTTATTTTGATGAAATCATTACTCATCATAAAATTTATTTTTTCCAAAATTATTCTCAAAAGCCGCAATTATGTAAGATAAAAATAAATGATTTTTATCTCATATACATTCAGATATGAGACATCTTGGTGCATTGCGTTTCTATAGCCATATTTCAATTTGTAATATTATGTAAAAGCTTATAAGAAGGATACATTTGAAATATTTTAATTTGTTAGTTTCACTAAATGCCATACATAGTACATTACATAAGATATCTTACATTTTATAAAGTATTTTCATTTAATCTTGCTTATCTAATCATTTACATGGATCAATGACTCCTGATTAAGGAGAATGATGCATTTTTCGTTGATCAGCCTGACTTCGGTATATCTATGTATCATTGTAAAAAATATGCGACTTGACAATAATATAAGTTGTAAGTTGCCTTCTTTAAGGCCTTTCTACTGAAACTGGTTCACATTTATGTTTCATTTTGAAGGAAATACAGAAAGTTTCAACAGTCAGCATAACAGAAGCGAACATAAGAGGCTAAGGGATGCACCGGTTTGCAAATTTTTGAACAAAACTAACAAAGAATACTTGGAAGATGAAATGCAGGTCCTTACTCTACAAATATTTGCTCGTCAAACTCGCCTTAATTCATTTGTTCATTGATAACCAATAAGCTCTTTGTAGCACTATTAACAGTAGAAATAACAAATAATATTGTTACAGAAATGTTTAGCACAGTCAACAGGTCACAATTACAAATTATGATGTTTATTAACACTAAGGTACGAATACGCACCAAATGACAAAACGACCAATCATAGCCAAGGCATACAAAAGTAATAAACAGTAGAACACAAGCAGCTTAACAATGACAAGCGAAGTGCTCAGATAGGAAGAGAACTCGTTCAACTTATAATATGAACTGAACTCAACTCAGTTTCAAAACCTTTTATAGCTCCGAAACATGGCAGAGAAGATTTTTGAAAGATAATTTTAATAGCGCTAAAATACCGAAAAATTTCTAAAATCTTCCATTTTGGAGCGGAATTCATCGCCAAATTCGAAAATAGACGCCAAGTGTGTCGTCAAGCTCGGGAGTCATCGATTCGGCATCCTATCAGCAACTGATAGAATTAATTATTTGCTAAATTGTTTTCCTTGCGATGCAAAACAATTGATAGACAATCCTATCGGATGCTTTGAAACTATCTACGCAGAGAAGCAACATTAAAAATTTGTGTCAATATTTAATTTCTCTGAGAATAAAGATATTTTTTCTAAACGGAAAAAAATGTTTTATAGAGAAAAGAAATAAATAAATTGCAAAGCCATATCCTTTAACTTTGGTAAGATAATGATAAGAGTTACTATAATTCTTGCTCTTTCTCTAGATTTAGTATTCTCTGGAAAATTTATATGAATAGATACCGATTATATTTACTATTTAACGCTCATTATTGTCTGACATGCATTTTGCTCGGGTGAACAAAAACACGCTGAATAAAAATGAAAGAAAAACTGATATTAAAAGTAAACCGAGTTTTAGGGGAATTTGAGAAGAGATCATAGAGAACATGAGAAGAGATCATAGTGAAATTTTATATTTGGGTAAGGGGAATGTTTTCTTATTGATTTTATACTGTTAAAATGTTTTTTACTTTAATGTCAGCTTAGGAAATTAGACCAGTAATGTTTTTTAAGTATATGTAATTAAATCTATACTTTAGGGATTTTTCATATAATATTAGTTATAATTTGTGCCTTTTAGAAAATTATGCGAAATTATTTTTATATAATTAAAAACGTTCTGAAGTTTATTAAAAATATTAAGTGAATGTTTAATTTCATTTGGAACAAAATTAATAACTAGTTGAAGTTTTTAGAGTTGATACGTTACAATTTCTAATACCAGTTTCCATAATACAATACACTAATGCCTTCTTCCAAATTGAAAAAAATTTCGGATTACATATACAAAGTCCACGCTAAAAAGTTAATTCATCAAAAATAAGGTGATTAAGTTTAGAAAATTGCACTTAATTAGTTTTCCTCTTTTGAGGAGAAAAAAGAAATTTTCTTCTCTAATAAGATATTTAAGATTTTCTCAGAAAAAACATACTTGCTCAAAAAATAAATTAAAAATAGGACGGCATTAAGAAATCTTAGAAAATAACTCAGTTGAGTTATTAAATGAAAATGCAAATTTCAACGTGCTCTAGAATCCTTCCCTCCTAAATTGCGTTATATATAATAATTTTTATACTATTAAAGAAATGAGACAAAAAAAACATATTCCAAGAAACGCAATTAATTTATAAAGTTAATATTATGTATGGATATCTTTTTATTTCAGTTGAAAATTTAGGCAAACATACATTTTAAATGCCAAAAAAATTAGGAAGCATTGAAAATTATTTTATAATAGGACATATAAAATGGAATAACTCATCAAGAAAATATAAAATGTTTATATACACATTAGTTAATTTTTATTTTTAATTTAAAGAAATATTAAAAGAGCTCAGAAATTCATATCCGCAATTACGAATCCAATCAGATTAAAATGTATTTTATTGTAAACGTGTTATTTATTACACATGTGTTAAATAACACATTAATGTAATACATAACAAATTAATGTAAATGTTAAATGTAAATGTGTTGTAATAAATAACACATTAATATAAATGGTAAATGCAAATGTGTTGTAATACATAACACATTAATGCAAATGTGTTGTAATACATAACACATTAATCTAAATGTTAAATGCAAATGTGTTGTAATACATAACACATTAATCTAAATGTTAAATGCAAATGTGTTGTAATACATAACACATTAATCTAAATGTTAAATGCAAATGTGTTGTAATACATAACACATTAATGTAAATGTTGAATTTAATGTGTTGTAACTTATTATGTACAACAAATACACTTCCTTTACAAATACACATTAATGTAAATGTGTTATTTGTAAAGGAAGATCAACAAATTTTTGAATATTAATCAAATAATTTTTAAAAATAAAATTTTAATATATTTCATCTCATGTTTCTTGCACATGATTTTGAAAAATCTTTTTTGATCAGTGTATAGTGAATATATATTTCATTTTTATATAGAGTAAAACCCTGATTTGGATTTTGTTCTATTCAAAAATTTTCTTTCTAAAATTTGAAATTTCAACAGTCAGGAATCTTTAATATATTCTTCGCTGGAAAACAGCAAATTATAATTCGATTCAAAGAATATTGGTAAATAAAATTCATTCCATATTCTTCAATAATTCAGTGTACACGATTCATGCCTCTTATAAATATAGCACTATAGAATAGTTTTGCTATACTATAAAAATAAGGAAGGGCATTGAAGAAAAAAAGCGAAGTATCGAGACAGATTTTAAGTGTCATCATAAAGATAACAATGAAAAAAAAAAGATAATAGTTCTTTTTGAAAGTTTTAAGGATAAAGTTGAAAAATACGATACACTAGAAAAGAAATAAACCGATTTTTATTCTCCACGGGAGAGTATTTCTCTCTTCTTAAAGAATATCTCATTGAACTCTAATTGCCTTTTTCATCTGCTAAATAACTTCTAAAGATTACAGATTTCGTCTTTCTGCAGCATTTTCTTATTTTCCCAGTACAGCATGTGCAATATTGGTTAATTATGATTCTATTAGAAATATGTATTGGATATATTATTCAATTGTATTACATTTTATTGAGATACTGTTTTGTTTGATATATTGTTAATTTTTCTAACTTAAATCTGAAATGAACAAAACTTCATGTTTGAGCCGGACTTTTTAAAAAAATAATTTTTAAAATCATGCTCAATGTTTTGCCATGTTTGTTAAAATGGATTAGATGACTATCCTTCAATAGTATTACAGAAAATGGGTTTCAACTATTCTTTTAATGAAAAAAAAAAATCTGGCTGTATTTTGAAATAGAAACTTTTGTAAAATTAGTACGTAGGTTATTAAAGATTTTGTCGGAATCGGTACAATATTACAAGGTTACCAAACATATAGAAGTATAAACATTATGTATAATTTAAGTTGCTATTAAGTATATATAGCATGTATATTCATTTAACAAGCGTCTTTTTCGTCTTCAAAATTTAGTGATGCAAAATTTTATTAGAAACAAATGAGACAGGAATGGGAAAAAAATTCACATTCTGTTTCTACATGGTAATATTAATTTTTAACCATAAGCACGGTTTTTGTTTTCTGCATCCATGCTTCTATACCTTTGTGAGAATGATTTAAAATAAGGTGGGAGAAGGTATATTATTTTGATACATTTTATAGTCCAATCCTTATTTATTAGGGTTACATATTAAGGCGCCTAGAGTAAATCAATTGCCTAGAGTAGTTAGTCACAGTTAATGATGCTGGAGATCTAAATAGAGAGAGAGAGTACATTAGACAACCTCTAATGTCAAATAATTTGGATTCATATAATTGTTTTTTGCATGTATGAGTTGTACATATATGAACTAAATAAAATCTACTCTGACTTCACTAGCAGAAAATTTTCTTAATTTTATGATATAAATGGCATAGTTATATTTGAAAAATAATAAACAAAGAACGTTGTAATGCATATAAAATTATCAATAGGCTTTTTGATGCAATTTCCAAACTATTCAATATTAAATGATCTACGAGAGATTAAAATAATAACATTAATATTTATTTTTTTTGTAAATTAACAACAATACAGTTTTTGAAAGATTTTATTTATTTTTGTTGAGTATATTGCTTAAGAACAATATTGTTGTTTTTTATCCAGGGGTTTCTGCAGCTGCCTTTTCTGAATGATACAGGTTAAAAATTAAAATTGAATTTGAAGAAAAGCAGTGAAATCAACAAAACCGTATAATGATATCCTTCAATAGAAAAATAAGATATCAGACAATAACAGTCTTCGAAGTAGAATATCAGAAAAAATGCCGTTAGATATTAGAGAGGCCAGAAGACACGCTTTTATGCTATGTTATATAAATTAGTTTGTTGATTGGATCTAACTATTTAAAGTTCTATTATGCTTACTTATAAAACAGTTTTCCATTTTTATATATGTCTAAAAGTGCACCTGAATCATTTATTTAAGATTTGAATCCTTTCCCTTTTGAAGCCAAATCAATATCTATGCAATATTAATAACTTAATAAGTGAATAAACTTTTGACTATTTTTTTTTTAAAGGAGAATTTGCTTACATAGCAAATATAATGCGGGCTTCAGGGTATCCACTTAAGATAAGATGAACAGAAAAATATTCTTTTGTGGAAGGACAATAAAAAAACGTTCTGTAATTTAACTTTCAAATAAATTATGAATCATGCATTTGGATAAAAGAATTCGTCATTTTAAACAGTTTCAAATGATTCTTTATTCTACGAAATGCCTGCTCCAAAGATGAATATTAAAAATTTTTCACTGAATGTTTTGAAGTATCCATTAAATAACGAAACGAATTAAAATGTTCATTCTCATTAGCACACTTAAATAAATTAAATATTTTTTTTTCGTTGAAAAAACTGGATGCAAATTCAAAGATAAACGGAAGAAGTTAATGTAAGTACTATCGGTAAATTTTAAGCTTAAATGCATGCGGATTATACTTTAATTATTCATGAATATTTAGCAACAGCCTTTCATTTGAGATTAATTAAGAATTATTTTCCTTATTGTAGGATTCACAATTTTAAAGTTAAATACATTAAATCCATTTTAATTTTTGATGAGTATTTAAGAATTGTCTTTTCTTAGATATTAATTGAGGAAACATTTTCTTATTGTAGTGTCCTTTATGTTTTTTGTTTTGTATTAAAACTTTGATTTGAAAAATATTTTTTTATGAATTTAAACCTTTTCTACTATATTGTTATTAACAGGCTTCTTAGTTCTTCTGTTATTATAATCAATATCGAATCTATTGTTCTCCAAATCACTACCAGATGGCACCACTCATACTGAACCAATCTTAAATAACATAAAGACATTAATTGTAAATCAAGTTCTAAAATATTAACATCTTGATTTGTCATCAGAAAGAAGCAATTGTAACAAAAATATGTCGTCTTTATTGTATTCCAATTTTTAATCTTTTGCATTACTACGTCGAATCCAGCTATCTATTGCAAAAAAAATACTGTTTTTACATTTTTTATTTTATTATAATTATTATAAAATCCATAGACTATCTGAAATTTTTACATTAATTTTCAGAGATTATAAAAAGCATAACATATATTTCTTATATATAATTATACACCTTATTACTTTTTGGAGAGCAAAGATTAAAACGTAAAACAATCTATTTCTTCCTTATTAAGCAGATCATACAACAATAAAATTCTAAAAAGAACTACGAAATTAAAAAAAAAATATTTACTTTCGTCTACTAGACACAAGGTATTGAGGTATTTTAAGGATTAAAACAATTCAAAGGCAAAAACATATATTAAAAAAAATTAATTTTTATTTAAAATTTACTAAAAAAATCGAAATATGAAGAATAATATATTCGAATAAAAAAGATGATAAGTACTCAAATTTTAAAGTAATTATATTAAAATTGGTTGATTAAACTCTTTAAGAGTTTAGTGATATAAAACAAAAATTTTAGAAGTTGTATGATGTGTTTTATTAATTTAGAGTAAATAACTTAAAAAGAAAGTCATAACTGGACTAGTTTTGTAATGAAGTTTTATGAATGGTTTTAGAACTTATAATTTTTATTAATATTTTAACCAAATTCGAGAACAACTTTGAATAATATTATAAATATGTCTTCTGGAAAAACATATTCTTAAATATGTATTAATCAAATAATAAAAAGTTGTGAAATGTATTTTAAGACTTTACCTTCGTAAAATGCCAGAATTTTAAGCGGCTTATTTTTGAGTGATATATATTGACATAAAACAAATAAAATATAATAAATGAAATTTGCAGCAAACGGAAAAGAACACTTTCTGACATTTTATTAGTGTATATACTTCAGTCTAACAAGAATCTACTGAAATTACTTATAAAATTTCTAAACCGTTGTTTTGTATTCGGAAAAAATTATACTGCATTAGGGATATGTAAGACATTTTTCATCGTTTAGTAGACTAGATGAAATAATTTGTTATATAATTTAATTCAATGCTGAAACTGATATCATGATACTTTTCAATCATAGATAATCACTTCACAAATTTAATATAAAAAGGATTATCATAAATTTTGTTAAATATTGCAAATAAAATACGTAAATGTTTATTTGTGCTATAGCTGAGTATTAAAGTGTGCCTGGAAGGAATATTTTATTTTATATATTATTTCAATGCGTTTTAAAAGTCTTCACATAGATAAAAATTATTTCATCAAATGTAATTTATTTTCTGATCATTAATTTTACTTAGAAGTAGCAAAAAAGTTTGAAGGTGATAAAACAGTAAAAAACTCCGATCGCGTGTGAAAAAGTAGATATATTTCATACATTTCATTTCAGATATATTTTCATTCATAAATTTAGAAACAATACACTTGAAACAACTACTCTTAAAGCTATAATCTTTGAAAAAAATAAGGCATTTAAAAAAAAGCTTAAAAAAAAAAACATTCTTTTCTTAAAAAAAAAAAAAAAACCGATAATAATTTTTTTGATGATTTATTTTTTAAATGGCTTTCATAGAGTTTAATTATAGTTTCATTGCTCTAAAATGCCACTCTAAGTACATGACACCAGTTTTTGAGAAATAGCTCATGTTTACAATAAGAACATGAAAGAATACTATGTTTCATTCCAGTTTTAGCACTCTAAGAATATTTTTTTTCTGCCTTGGCATATTTCCTGTATAAAGTTTTTCTCATAGCTGTAAGATAAAGAATGATTTTAAGCTTTTTCTTCTGCAAATTTTCATACAATATGTCTTTCGAAGGTTTCACACATGTTATGTTTTATATACTCGAGTGGCTCATTTTTATAAAGTTAGCACCAAAGTTTGGATACATTCTTTCATATTAAATATTTAAGGATATATATAAAAACTGCGTGAATGATATTTGTGGGAAAGATACAAATCTGTTTGAAATTTTATCCTCATTTAATGAATTTGGACGAAAGTGCATCAATTCACAATGATACCTGAATAACAGAGAATATTTAAACAAACTAAATGTCATTTAAATATTCATTTTTGAAAACTTTCTTTAGTTTCTTTAAATAAGATAATATCTCTCTTTCATTGTAGATGTCGAATAATCGTTTGGTAACAAATAATTTCAGAGTTCAATTGTAAAAGACATCAATAAATAATTTTTTAAAATTTCTTGAGCTAATTTATGTGTTCTTCATAATAGGTTTACTTTTCAAAAGTAACTTACTATCATTAAATATATTATAAGTAACTTCAAAATTAAATTCTGATTTGCAATATTATAAACTTTCTCTCTAGAGAATGCTTTATGTCTATATTCGTTATCTTTAAATTCAGCGATAAAATATTAAAAAAAAGATACATTAACTTTTCGATTGTTGAATCATGGAGAAGCATTTGTTCAAGCATTTGATTTCAGATATTAAAATCGAATGTAACAAAAATGGCCAGTTATTAAGTTTTCAAATTATACCCTTTCTTTTCAGATCTATTTGTTCATACAATTTTCTTTTTTTTTCAGATAACTTCTATCTAACTTTGATAGGAGAAAGTGATAATGATATCAAAAACAAATAATTCAATTTTTTTTATTAAAAAAAACGAGTTTTTATATAACATTTTGGAGATTCAGTTAGAACAGAGATTTTTAATTAATCTCCAATATTCGTTGATTAGATTTTTTTTCTTTTTGTATATCATTAACTGTTATATCTGCCTAAATTTTCGCCTTCTTAAAAATGCTTTTACTAATAATATTTTATAGAAAAGATGCACCCAGCATTTTAGTTAATCTCATATCCTTTAAACAAAGCATATAATTTTCATATTTTCTAAAAATACAAGGAAAGCATTTTTGTTGAAATCCATTTATGCAATTTAGTATATGCTTGATCAATGAATCTTAATCAAAAAACATTTTTCTTTGTTCCTTACTTTTTAGTTATTAGTATATTTAATAATTATTTGAAATGCTAAAAACAAAAGACAATGCTGGTGTGCATTAGAACTCTGTAAGGCAGCTACCAAATTTAGCACAATTATACTTTTGATATCAAAAATGTGCACATAGGAATGTTCCTTGAATATTACTTAATTAAAAATTAACTATATTTGGATAGTTTCACCTTTTATTTTTGAAAATATTCTTGCACAATAATGACTTTTATACGTTCCAGAATAAAACTTATCTTTTTAATGATAATTTTTTCAAATACATAGTAAACAAGATAAGTAATATCTTTCTAAATGTAATTTCTTATGATTTTGCTAAATGTTAAAAAAAATATATATTATTTTGAATAATGTTAAATTATAGATTTAATTGGTGCAGTGGAATTCATACGTTTTTCTTGTTTCATGGCATGATTTTTCATTATTTTTATGTTAAATAACGGAATTTCCTCCTATTTATGAAAGCAAAGGTAGAAAGATGCTGTTTAATATATATTAGTTTACATGAGAAATAATAATAATAATAAAAAAAAATGTAGTACCGTCAAATACCATGCAAAAGTAAAAGATCGATGAACCGGAGTGCTATATTTTTAGTAGCAAATCATGATTTAATGAGGATATATTATGCATTTAATAAGCAGAATAGGTGTAAGGCTTTTAAAATAATACAACTTTACAGTATATTAGTATTTGATCCTTAAACTTGCTTTACAATAGAAATCAACTATCAAGTTATGCATTAGACATTTTTAAATAAAAAAATGAATTTTCCAATAGAAACAGTTGCTTACAAAGGTGTTTATCATAAATAGGAAGAAATATTTTTGTGCGTAAATCATAACTCACTATCAGATCAACCCATATAGAAACAAATTTTAATTAAAACCGATATTCAACGATAACTTTATTTTTGAAAATATCAAAATATTGTTTAATCATCAGTAATATATGCACATTTTCTAAACTTTAATGTATCATGGAGTAAAGAATTATCAGTTTTCGAAAAAAATTATTCTCAAAATTTCATTCTAACACAAGTAAAAGTTAAACAAATGTTTTAAAAAATGAATGTTATTAATTTTTATTTCCCGAGTTTGTATCATTTCCAGATTTATTTAATTCTCAAAAATGAAACAAACAATTTGTCGATTTAAATATTCTTTCATCACTGTAAAATTTTGAATCTGTGCGGAAAGGAATGAGATTTTAGCTATCATGTTAGAAAGCATGGCATTTGTTTGATATCAAAAAACGTAATGACACCATAACTCTAAAAAAAAAAAAAAAAGATGTACCTTGATGCATTTTGAATATTATCGATTGCATTATACTCTTAAAACTCTTTAATTGCATCTAGAACTACTAAATTATAATTTTTTTTTACCCTCCGAAGCCTTAGTGACATAGAAGTTAAATGAAGTATTAACTTAATTGTGTACCTCTTCTAAATTTGCTCTCGTTCTATAATCTAACAGCTTGGCTCTTCATGCATGAAGCCCTTATTTTTTAAGCCTATTAGAAAGATCTTCAACCGTGAAACTTTTAACTTCCCTTTTAAATTCCTTAATTTGTTTTAATTTTTGCAACATCCAGAATACTACAAGTATCTTTCTCCAAGAGATTAAACGAAGACTTATTTTAGGTAAAATGAAGTCGTGAAGACTGCCAGTAATCTTGAACAAAAAAGACTTGAGGAAAAATATTTTAAATGAATTTTGTATGAAAAGAATAGAATAAGAAATTTTATTTTGTTTTAACAAAGACGAGTTTGTTTAACTGCTCTAAGATTCACAATAATATATACAAAAGAATCAATACTCTTCTGAGTATAATTTTTTTTGTACCGATGAAAAAAGAGAACATTTGTGCATGATGGTACTCTACAGGACAATCTGTTACACTTAAACTTATCAAATGGCACAATCACAATTTGGAATGCAGGGAAGGACATTTCAGAAATATATTTTTAAAATTTTAATTTATAGAAAATTAAATGAAACTATGGTCTTTTTCAACCATAATCCTTGAAAATAGTTTAAACTGTTAATCATCATTATTTGATATATACTTTGATTTGAAATCCTCTTGAAATTTTGCAAGAATATATTTATCAAAATCGATTTTTTTTGCATAGTTTTCTCATTTATTAAAAATCAATTTAATTTCGACTGTTCTGTTTCAGTGGAAGAAATTATCTTCATATTTGAATTGAATTGTCGAACTGCAAAATTTCACTTAATTTGAATCAGTTCATGAATGTGGAAAAATGTATTTAATGATTTTTAATAGGTTTTTTTCCAAGATAGAAAAAATGGAAATATAATTAATTAGTTATACGTGCTGATGCCTTTTAATTATACATTTTTTTTATCTTTAATGATCCCCCATCGAGGTTTTTTTAGCCGTAATTGGGAAAGTGAGTGTGTGGGCTTCTTTAATTGATTCATCTATGTAATTGCTCTCCTTGTTCCAAATTGAATTTGGCTCTACTGGAGCAGTGTCCATTAAAACAAGGCAAAGGAGTGTAGTCTTACGCAATTAAAGTTCCCAAGAGAAATAATGCACTTAAACTTGAATTTGCCTAAAGGATTCAACTAAGACAGTCAGACGGTTGGGATTAGCCACGACATCACAGAATTATTGATTATGCCGACATTTTCTTACAAAAAAATAGCTCATATTTATAAAAGGATGAATTGATTTTGAAAACCTTAAATAAAATATCCGTTTTAAATTCTTATTTTTATAAATAATATGACCAGACGTCCAGAAATTGCTTTAAAAATTCTACGTTCTTCAGTTCCCTAATGGACTGGGGAGTTGTCCCGAATACATCTTATGACGAATAAGATATATAATCCAGATTATACAATATTTTTCGAAGTTTTAAAAATAAGTATAAACATCTGTATATTATCTACATTTAGAGATATTGTTAAAATCTATAAGCTGATGTCTCATGTAAACGGAATTTGAGTATCTTGTATCTTTAGTATTTTTATTGCCTTGCTGAGGACTGAAGTTTTGAATGAACATTTGTAAAAAGATATGTATAATATATCTCAGTAATAATGATCTCATTTTGCAGTTTAGGATATAATATTGAGAACTGATAAAGTTCTTCATTTTAATTGATGAATTATTAATTATTTTTCGAAATAATATATTAATTGATGACAAATTAATTCTATATGATATTTATTTTTGGTACCCCAGGTAAAAGTGATTTAGTGATTTATATATTTCAAATTGCGTTTCACTTTTTACAGCTAAATTTATATAAAATAGATACAACTACGAAACGCTCATTTTGATAGCATAAAAACAGTCTTTCGATCTTGCTCTCTGTATTTAATCCCCGGGGGGGGCACCTCGAAATGATGATGAGATGCTTCAGGCATGGTGTTTGGATCTCGCCACCCTGGAGTGTACACTAATAGGCGGGGGATCTGACTCCTCCCATCGATGACGGGACGTACTTCCTTCGTGGAGGGTTGTACCGTGGCCGGTGACGGCCCTTAGGATTCAAGCACAGTTCCCGCCAATGTTGCTATTGCGGTGGCCCGGTCATTCGAATTTCCGTGTGCCTCCGTGGCGGGTCGGAGAGTTAGATGGTTGACTTGCTCTCTGTATTTTGCATTTGAAGGGAATGTGTTATTTCTTTTGAGCTTATTAATAGTACACAAAGGAGAATTTTATTTCCACATTTTAGAGACACTTTATTCCAGAAAAATTATTTTCGAAATTAAATCTGTGAGTTTTTGAATATGATGAATCAAAAATACAACAAGCAAAATCAATTAATTTTGTCATTCACTAGAACGTATATGTGTACTAAATTTTGGATAAAACTTGCCAACAATAAATTTCTCCGTCTACTTTCAGTGACACACCATAAGGAAGTGAGATGAAAAATAGATTAATCATTTTAGAGTAGAATAATAGATATATATAAATCTTCTGTCTTAATGCATGAAGAGATTGTCTCTCAGTCTGGCTGTATGACTTATGTATGTAAATATTGTAACTCAAATAACTAGAAACCCCAAATAACTGAAATTCTCGGTCTTGTTGCCTTAATCTTAAACTTGTATCATATTTCAGATGAATATGTTTATACCATACACACGTTTTAAACATTACATTACGAAGCCGAAACAAAAAAGTCCAATTTTATATAAATATATGAAAAAGCTAAAAGTAGAACATTTTCCTTATTAAATGTTTTATTAAATGTTATTAACTCAGATTAAATGTTTTAAACTCAAATAACATAAGATCTAGTTATTATCATCAAAAACACTAAGAAATATTTAATTCCAAAAATACTAAGCTCTTTCTGTTTGTAGAATACTAAAATATTCTAGGTATAAGAATTTTCTTTACAAATGTTTCTTTTTAAATCCCATATATTTTATAGCTGAACTAAGAGACACTAAAGTGGAAGTTATAAATGACGAGGGGAAGCATTCAAGTTAAAACTCTGGAACAATACTAAATATAAAAATAAACGAGAAAATCTTATAAATTATTAATTTTCTTTTAAAACTCCATTAGGTAAGGACACAGAAGAAATTTTACATTTTAAATCGGAATTTTTAAAAAGTAATTTTTGATAATTTTAAGAAAATAAGTACAAACTCGTAAGCTGTGCTGGTGATAGTTATGATACATTTTTCTATCTGATACTTAATCTAAAATAATAAACACTGATTGATTGAAAAAGGTCATAGAAAAAATGTAGCAAATATGAAATGAATACTTTTATTATTCTTTTGGGAATATGTACTATAAGGTGAAAAATTATTGTCTACAAAATAAAGAATAATTCAGATAAATAATTTTTCGTAGAATGTAATATAGCCAATATTTTAAACCAAACCATAGTTGGTAAAATCCTTAAGATTTAAATTTGACATCTTTGGTCTCTTTTTTTCATTAAAGAAACATGTTTTCAATTTCTTTTTGGTTTTGATACCAATATAATATTTTACTGTTTTTAATTGTAAATCAATATATTAATTTTATTATATATATATTGATTTAATATAGTTGGACCATTTGGTAATTTCTTTTTGACAAAGATTTATTTTTTAATACATAACTTTTATAATCTTGAATTACAAGATATAATAAAGATTAAACAGTAGAATTTTTTTTAAAAAAATAAACAATCTTTTGTTATTACAGAAATGACTGAACGCAATAATTTTTTTTATCGAAAAATCAAGCAATATTTTTAAGAAATTAGGAAATAATGAACATCGTAATAAAGAAATTTCAAGAGATTCATTAAAAGTTAAAATATATTAGACATTCGACTAGTGTTCTAAATTAATTAGAACATTATTTTCCGAATATTTGTTTTTATGGTTTTGTTTCGACATCCATGTTTCTGATTAAAATAAAATAAAATGTATAGATGTATTTAGAATACATAGACAAAAATTTCACTTTATCATCTTAAAATTTGAAACATATAACTAATGCGAACGACACTTTGTAATATTTCAGTATAACATTAAATATATTTTTTAGAATTATAATTTTTATTATTAGAAACAAAGAATACTGAAGAAGTTAACTTCTTTCCAAGAATGGAATGCTTTATAACTCTTTAGAATACGGATGCAAATTTTATGAACTGGCCAATCAGTCAAAATTTCTGCAAGTCAGATGTCACATCCACTTTGTCCAACTTACAGTTGTCAAATCTGACTAAAGATACCAACGAATTCTGGAACTAGACTCAAAATTGTCGGTGACCATATAATTTAACCGTGTTGTTTGATTGCCTTTAGAAAAATTAGATATAATCTATCAAAAATTTTGATCAAAAAGAAGAGATGTTATTGGTATAAGGAGTGTATCTATTGGACTAATCAACTCTGGTAAAATGTACCGCTCTCTCTGTAAATGTAATCTCTCTCGGTAAAATGTACTGTTCACATTCAACAGCAAGTTTTAATTATCATCCGAATAAGACGTTAGTACATTTGGAGCGAATCCTGAACTATTTATTCTTCCACCAGCATTTTAGAACATGATTCGCATAGGAAAGGGCTAGTTAACTTTATGTTTGAAAATAGAGCATAGTGAATGCACAACTGTATTACCAGGATATAGAATTATCTAATGTACGCAATTTTTGAGCAGCTGTTGAACATTGTTTTATCTTTTTGGATGGTAATCCCGATGTCATAGTGTGGTGTAAATTGAACAATTTATTGAAAGTGAGCGGACGCATTGAATAAAAAGGCCTGCATATTTAGCAAATTATTTAATTATTAATATAATTAGCACGAGACCAAGTAACAGGGCCTTTTATTAGAAAAGAAATAAACTTAATTCAAGCTATTTACATTTTATTGACACAATACACTGCCCATTCGGCGAAAACTTTACAGAATTTTTGTTCTAAACCCACAAATAAATTATCTCTGACTCATTTTTCCTTTTGTTATTAGATTCAACGTTTTGAGTAAAATCATTTTCTTGAAATAAATGATAAAATCATTATGAGTTCCAATATATCCAAAGTATCATTTATTTAAGATGTTCTAAATTTCATGTCAGAAAGAATTTCATTTTAACATATTAATTCGTTTTAGAATGTTAGACACAAGGTAAAAAAAAAATCGAATTATGCTTTTTTTGGAATTCAAAAAATTCAAGAAAACCATTGATTTTATTCGTGTGATTAAAAGTAAAATCGAAATATGTATTGGTATAGGATTAATTATTATTATTATTATTCATTTTTGGGCAACACATGAAGTTTTAGCATCAAATCAGGTAATTATAAACTATGGACATTCTCTGGCTTAGATCTCTTCAAAATTCCACACCATATTTGAGGGAGAGGAATTTCACCATCATTTGATATAAATGTCGATTTTGTTTTCAATTTACAGTATATTAAAATAATAATAGAAATTGTAATTGATTTCAGAAATGAAGTAAATTTAATTTATAATATAAATGTTATTTAATTAATGATTAATAAATTAAGACATCCCTTTATGATGTAAAACAGGAAACTATCACAATCCATTTTTTGCTTCATCGGTTTATTTTTAAGAATTTTGTTTAAGACCTTTTAATTATTAGATATTGGCACATCACAATATTAATAAATAAATAAATAAAAAAATATATATATAATCATTTAAAATCGATATTGATAATCGATATTTCATTATTAAAGATAAATAGCGTTGTCAGAGCATTTGCTTATATTTTTGTGGATTCAGAATTTATTGAAAAATAACGTCTCTAATCGGAGATAATAATTGATAAATCAAGTTTTTACTTATTATTTGGCTTTACAAATCATCAATACGGTCTAATCCGTCTTATAAAGCCACCTATGTTAAATTAAAAATGTTTTGAACTCAAAATCGGGAGTATATCATAACGTTATTAATAGATGAAGAAGAAAAATGGCAATAAATTTAATTTTAATTTGCTCTTCGGTTAAAAATAAAAACAGAAAGCTTTATTGAAATTGGGTTTATTCCCTTTAAATATCAGTTCCTTTGGTTGAATGTTTGAAAACTAATTTATGCATACTATATAGGACTTATCAATTTATAGGTTAAGTAATTTATAAATAACGCTTAATTTACAGGCAAAGTTGAATTATGAATTCACCAACTTACTTTAAACCCAGTTTTACTGCTTCTGTTTTATTTACCTCATTTTTTAAAAACTGTAGATTTTGAAAAGCTGATAAGGTTATTTCTCGGTATAATTCTACCACCGTTCGAGATATATGTTATTTTAAAGCTTGATGCTCTGATTATTTGGAGAAACATTTTATAGGTTGAAAATAGAAAAAACCATTATTATTCGGAATAGTGAGCTGGTGACTTAAATGAGTATTTCTAATCCTTTTCTACTGTACAACTGCTAAAATGTTCTCAAAATGTTTTTCTTCCTTTCGAAAATACGTCTCATGCACCTATGACAAATCTATGACTTTGAATTTATTCCTTTATTCGTTCAAAACTTTGTTACATGCGGCTCCAAAATTCTTTTAAAGAATTGAAAATCGATTCTTTTCTTTTTAATTTTAAATACTTTTAAATAGTTACTTCACATAAAAAGCGCAATTTTCGAACTTGGCAACAGCCAAGTAATAAAACTTTGAGTTCCATTCAATCCAAAAGAGAAAATGTTGCTACCATTTGTTGCACAACGGATCGATGCTTTACCGATTGAACTACTCAAGTGTACAGTCTTGTTTAATAGCATGAAACACTGTTTCTTATCATTTGCTGGCTTTTATAACACAGTAGAAATAGTCCATTCATGACCTATTGGCAAAATAAATCTATCTTTTTTTTTTTTACTTGAAATTATATTTATTTTCATCCAATGGAGTATTTCTTGATTTTAGTTTAAATATTTTCTAGATCTGAAAAAAAAGGTACTACATTAATTTTAAATTTTGTATGATAAACTTCTTTCTTAACACTTCTAATAGGCACTCTGATACAATCTGTGATTTAATGTTGTATAATTATATATATATTTAGGATGATTTGAACAACACTTAGACACGAACTATTTTGAGCAAAATATATCTCTATATATGCATATAAAGACGAATATTAGTTTTTATGGCTTAAATAAATCCATATTTATTAACACCAGTCATGATGAAATTCGGCATATATGTACTTCAAGTCAAGAGGAAGATCATTGCAAATATTTAAAAATCAAAAAAAATTATTTAAATATAACTTATTTAAAAATAAGCAATTTTTTTTATGCCTTCCAGCAAACAATTTTGAAAATATTATCTCAAAACAATCATTTTAAATTTATTTAAAATCTTAAAAAAAATACTGTAAAAATCCATATCATTTCCGTAAATGTTTTTCTCTAATTTTTATATTAAATTTAATATTCTTTTCCTACTAATATTTAAAAAAAGAACCCCGAAAGCTATTTTTGTGGTAAAAGACAATTTTTATGATTAAATACAAACTAATTTCATTTAATGAAATTCAATCTACAACAAATTATTCCGGAAGAAATTTAAAATTTTATAAAGTATGAAATAAAAGAAGTGAAAATGCAACTTCGAAGTTAATTTCCAAAGTAGTCACCTTTTCACCCCATTTTTAAGACTTGCGAGTTTTAATGGCTTGATTAAAACAAATTCCAGTCTTTTCAAATAACAGATTGGAATTTTAAATAAATGTATTCCATGTTAATAGTTCAACAGCGAGAAAAATCAATACATTGATTTCCAAATATATCAAGTTTAATGTATTTTTCATATATAATGATATCCATCCTAATCTGATTGTTTAACAATTAATAGATACTGGATTAAATTTCGCTAAATTCGAAAAAATATTGGAAAAAAGAGAGAAATAACATATTTATTACTTACTGTTGAAAAGTGCTAAACAATGTAGATTTCAAGAATGTATTTAATGTGAAATGTAAATAATTATAAATATGAAAATAAAGAATGAATATATTGAATTCAATTCCAATTTCTTACAACACTAATCTCTCTCAGTAGCCAGATAATATGTAAAAAAATATACAGTTCTCAAATATTAGAAATTTCAAATTAATTAAACTAAAATTTATATGAATTAATAAGTTATTAAGATTTAACTTATATGTATATATGTAAACAACTTTATATTTTGAAAATATAACGATAAAATTTAGTTTCTAAAAATAGATTTTTATAATCATAGTCCAGAAAATTGTAATATTTATTTATCAAAAATGCAAATACTTAAATAAATTTATTAAAATTTGAGGAAATACAAATACAAATGCTCTAAATATACTGGAATTTTGATTAAATTCATACTATTTTGTAATACTTATTCCATGTTTAGGTATATTCATTATTTACCTAATTGCGTTAAAGTTTTTGGTTTTAGCACTTTACATTTTACGATTTTTGTTTTTGTTTCCATATTCAAGATCAAGCATGAAAACAAATTTAATACACATTTATAACTTACTTTTATTATGAAAATTATTTTTTTATTTAACTTTTTACTAGCAATTTATTAAACAATATTAAGGAATGTTGAAATGAATTATTTCTGAAATTTTCATTCAATTAGCGCCATTTTTGCAGAATTAAAATTCGATTTACAGTCCGTTACATGATAATTAATCTAAGAAGTTATGAAACTAAAGTATCGTCGTGGAGGAAATAGAAGTGCGAAAATTTCAAACCTCTGTAAGATTAAGATATGAGGAAAAAAATCGATTGCTAAATTTTATCTTTACAAACATGAATCACACGAAGTTAAAAATTGTGCATAGCAAAAGTAACAGTTAATAGTTATTAAAAAGTATTCTAAAATTCTTATTAACATTTTTGCGACTCATTATTTATTTTCTGTGAAGCAAAGGTCCCTCAGTGTCTAGGTGGTCGAGTCATGGTTCTATGATCGAAAGATGAGGGGTTCGAAATAGGATGCTTCTAAAGATCTGTCTCTAAAGTGAGTTCCGATGCATGCGAAGTCTGTTTCACTAAGATATCTTCATATTGATACGATTAATCCTTTTAGAGATACCCTCAAAACTTACTGTCTTTGTATTCTTTTGATATGGAATAAAAATTCCGAGTGGATACAGAATGGTTTTTAAATAATCACTGTACTTTCTTAGTTCAAATTTTTAGTTTGAAATTTCAAATGAAGCTGAAAGTAAATAACAAGCAGCTGTTTGGATGTTTAGTTTTCTTGAAACTTTATACAAAATCAGTTTTTTATAGTAAACAAAGCTATGAATAGAACTGCGCGTTTTTGCTAAAGCTCTAGCCCAATGAAACAGGCCGCTCGGGGGGGGGGGGTCATATTTTTGATTCTTTCATCAGGTATAAAAACTCTGATTTCAGTTGCTTTTGCTATTTTCTTATTGTTTCTGAGAAGTGACAGTGTGTTTCTGCTATGGAAATTAAACTTTTGTTATTGCGCTTCAAAATGCCTAATTTTTTGAAAAAATTAGCAGAGCCAAGTTTGTCCTTAATGCGTGTTTCGCCATATTCTAATCTTTTCGAGCGTATTCAAAAATGTCATTTGAAAATTTGAAGCAAGACGTCTTTTATTTTGTGCGGGAGCCATACTTGGGTTACAATTACGTAAGTAATTCCTGGTGTAATATTCCGCCTGCTTATCTATAGTTTATATCTATTTTTAATAAATGCTGGAAGAATTTCTTTTATTTTTTATTCCATTTGCAGTTATTTTATGTGTATTTATGACCTAAATTGGGTGGAAAAGGTGCAAAAGTTGGACCTGTAAATCTGTAAATTTCATGTTTTAACCATAGATGCAATAAAATTAGGCGTAAAGTTTTTCGGAGAAAAGTGGAACACTATCACATCAAAAGGTTGTTGCCAAAACTTCATTTAATAATGTCTGATGTATTTTTATAATTAAATGCTTACTATTGGTATTATAATACTTCGAAGCTGTGATGAAATTATTTGTGAATAACATAATTCTTGACTTTTACCTTAATCTTGCTAAGAAATTAATATATTATCGTTGAATGCATATTACTGTTTAAATAAGAGTGATAGATATAATAAATCTTTCACTAATGTCTTTTATTAGTATGCGAGAGACGTGTTAATAGTTTTTGTAGCTATATAATCCTGAAAATCTTAAGAATATCCAAGCTTTTTGTTATTACGACTCAATTTCTCGTTTTTAATTCTCTCGTTGCAAATGAACTTTATCTACGTGTAATTATTTTATTTCTCGTAAATGTCTTGATATTTCGTCAGATCGGCGTAAGATAATCAGGAAAGAAAATTTAAACTACATGTTTTGATTTCTTAATAGAATTGTTTAATTCATTCGTACTTAATCAAATGTTACAATTTTTTTATATACGCGTTTTTAAGAAGTAAAAATGGCTGATATTGTATTCTTAATATTGCGATATTTAATTTCATATAAATATTTGTGCGAGCAAGAAAGCTATTTTCGTATGAAATATGCAATAAGGCATATTTTATGAAATTCAGAATTATAATTAGTATAAATATTGGTTATTTATTATAATCGACACTTTTCTGGAGGCACTTTAATGGAAAATTAATTTATGGTGTATTGTTTCATTTGTTTCAAGTTTCAGTCAACTGAAAGCTATAAGAACTTTCATCTCATAGTGAATGATTTGTAGGATTTCGAGGGATATTTTCCATTTTACCATTTCCATCTTATTTAATGGAAATTATCTTCCGATATTTAGACTTGAATAATTATCCGACTATAATTAGATCCGATTCTTGCATCGAACTATGAAATTTGCAACTCGGATAAAATTTAAAGTAAAAATCTTAGACGCTTCTTCTGAAGCTTATTTCATTTTTAAACGAATTAAATATTTTAATATTAAATCCTCTAAGCAAGATTACGCAAATGTGTGGACCAATTATTAAAATTTACTTTTTCGCAAGGCTGAACTATTTAGCACTCGTGTTTTTACTTGCAATCGCTCAAGCAAAAATCAGCCATCGTATCCGTACATTAATAACAAATCTATTTCAAAGGCTAACTTTGCTTTGAGTTTTGCTTTTTGCTAATGTATTTTAATTTAAAATTTAATCTAATAAAATTTATATCTAAAAAATTATCTAAGAATTTGAACCATGATTTTTTTGCTGTTTAGCGGTTGTAGAATACATTTCCTACTTATGCTTATGCCTACTTATGCATGTTTTTGCCAATCAGTCTAATTGCTATTGCTGTCTATAACTGTCCTTTTTTACTTCGTATATTAGAACTGAAACTTGACTTATTTCATCGATATTCGGTATTCTAATCTCCTGAAAAAAATAGTTAAATTTATTTTGTCTTAGAACTATGATTTCTATTGTTTAATGCGAATGAGCTCTTTGTATGAAATTCGGGGAATGCTAATTATTTAGAAAGCAGGTATTCTCCTTGTAGTGCGATGTTCCTTTCGAGATTTCCTAATCGGATAAGAAATGATTAATAGAACACATTCATTTCCGGTTATGCAAGATTTGAAATATTTTTTACTTCTAAGAAAAATGTCTTTTAATGCAGTTGCTTTCATTTAATAATTGTTAACGTTTCAACAGTGATTTTTTTAAACTATGCTAGACTACTAAGTTTGAAATGTCTTAAATGTTTTTTCTTCTCATAGGTGGAAGTTAATTATATGTTGACACTTGAATTCTCGGATTATACCATCTGTTACCAATTAAAATGAAAAGGGCGAGTCTTGGAAAATTGCCTTAGAGATCCGTGGCTTATCCAAAGGAACTTGTATCCGAGTCCATTCAGAAGCGCTTGAGATGCATCAGTAAATTAAATCTACACTGAATTTAGGTATGCGAAGAATTGTTATTTTAATTCAAAAAAATACTTTTCTTTTTATTCTACCTATTTCCTAAAACTGTTCAGTATTGATATGTAGTTCTTGGGTCAATTGCAGTTTACTGCATTACCAATGCTATTTTGAGAAATTATTGCTAAGACTTATCTTATTTAATATAATTATACCGCACTTAAAATGTTGATTCGTAAAACTTTCAGTCTTAGAAATCAATACTTTCCCTTCTATGCAATTGTAAAGGGCTGCGGTGGCCTGGTGGTAAGGTCTCGGTTTCGGAACCGGAGGGTTTCAGGTTCGTGACCGAACTCCACTGAAGAACCGTCGTATAAGGGGATCTGTTGCACGTCAAATCCGTCATGACCAAACGTCCTCCCGCTAGTGGGGTGTGGCGTGGAGAGGGGGTGCCAGCTCAGGTGTCGTCCACGTCATCTGACCGCGGTTCAAAATTACGAGGTCCGTCCCAAAATAGCCTTAGTGTTGCTTCAAACGGGACGTTAATATAACTAAACTATGCAATAGTACTCTATAAATGAATTGAGTTTATCGTTTACTCATCAGAAACCAAGAATGCATAATACAAGATAAATTTTTGCTTCGACTGAAATAGTAAATCAAACACAACTTATGCATACTATGAAGGGGTGATATTTATTGCCTAGTTTATATGTCGATATCTTGACTATTTAAAGATACAAGTGAATAGAATTTTTGAATCTGAATTTAAATTAACGATAGTAATTTTAATTCATAAATGTGATAAATATAAACTGGATAATAGAGTAATTGTTTATTAACATAATTTATGATACAAAATTGAAGGCGTATGTATCTATCAAACGTTTTGTATTAACAGTTTTTTCCACAATTCTTATTTCATATAAAAACGCACTAGTTAGAAAAACGAAATTGTTTTTATTTAATTTTAAATTCAAACGTGTCTGAATTTGTTGCAGGATCTTTCGAATACAGTCGTTTCAGTATGGACATTGTACCGTATTTGTGTGCCACTCGATTCATGTTGCCAATGGACTGATTCATGCAACTACAGAACCCATCTTAGATTTTGGACTCCATTCACCTATCACAACAGCTCCATCTGCAGTGGTTTTCATGTGTTATTTAAAACTTGATGGAACCAAGAAGCTTTGTGTATTGAAAGCTTCTCTCCTTGGGTGATGTATTTTGATTTAAAATTTGAATTAATCAAGTTTTGGATTGTATAAAGTAGTTCATCAACCTTTAGAGGACTTATCTGTTAGTACTGAGACTTGATACTAACTAGTAGCTAATCAAAGTGGATTTGCCATCGAATTGATAGTCTGCAAATGTTAAGGATTAAAGGTGCACTGAATAAGCCTTATTATAGTCTTCTATATTGTATTGGTAATGACGAGTATTTACCTCATGATCCTGGGTTCGAGTCTCGGTTTGGGCATGGCTGTTCATCTGTTCCGTCTGAGATGTATGAATGTGCCCCCCTGGAAAATGGTTTGTGTAAGCGAATGTGATGCGTGAGTAGCCAAGACGTACTCTTGGCCCTAGTTGGCGCTATGAAAACAAGACTCTCCCTTGGTTTAAAATTGCTGACTTCGTCAGCGAGCTTGTCCATGGCAAGTGCCATTGGAACAACGAGTATTTACACATTAATAAATCTTCATATCTAAATACCAAAATAGGAAACATATTTTCATAAAATTTCTCTTGTGTGCACATTTCCAGTGAAAACGCATCCAATTGTTTCATAATCTTTGATTTAAACTTGGATGACGATACTAGCAGTTACTTTAGTGATTGATGATAATCGGCAGACTTCTTAATTGGAATTAGAAATTGTTGGAAAAAATTTATGCAGAATCTTTTAAATGAGTTAAAGTATGAAACTTTTGTTAATTTTTAACCCAAGGAAGCACTCTGCATTATAAGTTAAAATGAAGCTGAGATTGTTACATAAAATAAAGCCACATCAGCAGTCCCATCTAGGAACCCTTTCAAAATGATTAAGAATCTTGTATCGAATTTGGACTTACTATCATTAAATAGCTTGCACTCTAAATAGGAAAACCAGAAGTATATCTAGAGCATAAAAATATCAAGAATATTTAATTGAAATTATCACAATTACCTGATTCACAGTTTCCAAGCAAACACCTCATGTTTTAATTATGGTTATGGCATTCTCTGCAAAATTTCTAATGCATCTGAAATAGGCAGAATTCATTGAGTTTAAGATCAGTTATGTGCAATTTTAAGCATAACAAATTTCGAATCAAAATTTCAAATTTTATCATTAATATTGTACATTAACCCTATGCACTCTAAAGTAATTCGATGCTTAATTATTCACTTAATACAAGGGCTTGTTTATTGTTCCAAAAAATATACATACAATTGTTTTAATAAATATATATAATTGTTCCCCTGAAAAATTTATCATGTAGGCAATTTTAACAAAATTGGAAAAAAGTGCTAAACGGATGCACAGTCTTGAATAGTGAGAGGGACCATCCGAAGGAAAAAGGGTTAAAAATGAATTTAAACTTGTTCTCTGGATCATTTCCTTTTAACTGTTTCGCGACTCTGACCAATGGCTTTGTTGATGAAATCCATTCCTTCTCGTTAATACGAGAAGTAGTTCAATTTCAATATTCGGAACATTTAAACATAATTGATTCCTTTCACTCCAGTGAATGTTACGTAGGAAATATTCAGTTTATATTAATCTTTCTTTAATTTGGTAGTAATTCACCGAATTATGATTTTAAAATTTTATATTAAAAGTGTTTTCTCAAGTGGTGGAAGCCTATTAACAGGTTTGTCAAACCAGTAAGATGTTTTGATCTTGTCATCAAATTATGACAATGGATTGAAACTTAAGATGCTAGATTGACATTAAACCGTTGGTCTGATTGGCGATGACCAGAGATAATTTCAAAATCTTTGAAAATTGGATTCCTGGAAATTTTTAGATAATCTTTGTTTTTAACTCTACAGCAATGAGAGCAAGAGGTCAATGTTTAATGACTAGTTATTGGATAATACCCATCTTTTCCTATCTAGATAACTGCAAGATGGTTGCGCAACTGTGCATTATTGGAATGTATTCCGATTAATCAAGAGGTATACAATTTTCTTTTTAGAGTTGCTTAGTTAAATACCAGTTCTTTCTTGCATGGCTTCATATTCTAAATATATAAATTCTCTGACGATGCCGATTCTGAGAAACTCCCTTGTTTATCGAACTGCCATATATAAAGCTAATTACAAAAGGTTTAATGTAGGGACTCTTAGGAGTTTCAGAATGTTTCCCTGTTCTTGTGTTCAAAAGATCAAGTTAAGCTTCTTTATAATGCGAGATAGCTAAAGGAAAAATTTTCTTTAGGTTAATCGGGGGGAAAAACTTTAGTTACTTTAGAGTACTGGTACAGCAGAATATTAATCAGAATGCTTACTTAAAATTACTAACACCTTAATGATTGAGGGAATAGGATGTAATCAAACTCCCCTTTTTCTATATCCTGGAACGTGGAGGGTAGAATAGGTAGATGCCAGCCGGCTGGTGAGAGGTGGGAATACGAAATGCAGTTATTGATAGGAACTAGGAAAATTCACCCCAATACCGCTTCTATGGTGGGTTTATAAAGAAGCATTAACTTGTACTTTTAACATTGAGAATGTGGGAATACATCTGAGCTCCTAAGAAACTTGGTATAGAATCAATTTTCTTAAGCGAGATGAAACAGTAAAGGTGAATCGTGTATGTATGGAGAGAAGCTCGTTACTCTTTAATGAAGCTTACGTTGATTTTTAAGCAGAATCACTCTGCAATTTCTACTTTAGACAATGTAATAGAATACAAATATGAACGTCGAATAATTGTTGTGCAATTCAAAGTTGAAAACGAAAACATTTTTAGAGCATCCAAGGGTGCTTGAATAATCAAATTTTACTCTTTTCATCAGAATAGCCTTTAAGAGTACTATGGCAGTAATTGAGTCAAAAGGAAGTGGTTGCACTTGAAACGTTTTATGCATTTTGAGTATGTTTCCAAATTATTTGCCAACTTCGCTTTTTATAAATGGCTTAATGGCAATCATCACTCTTCATATTTATAGCTTGCTGACATTGGTTGCTTTCTAGGCTTAGGACATTTCAAGGGATAGATTCCATCATTTCATAAACTCTTGATATAATTAATCTTGAATTCTTGCATTTCAAGAAATTTTGCCGGCTTAGCTAGAGTATTGCATTTGAAATTTCCAATTTCTTGGAATATTTATATACCTGTTTTGGTTTTCTTGAGTTTGAAAATGGTTACCATACTAGTTGATCACATACGCATTATGAATTACCACGGTATGTTATAAAGATTTTAGAGGGCTTCATCAAATACCCTCATGCTTTGAAACTCAAATGTTTGTAAGAATGTCCAATCTGCAGATATCTCTACAATTTTCTTTCCTAATTCAATTGTCTGAAATGAAATACTCAAGCACCAAGTCAAAAATACATGAAATAATCTCAGAGCATGGGACTGCTGAAGCTGTAATTTCTGCATATAAAACGGAGAATTTCTTAAATTCTATTCTATAAACTCAGCCTGGCATTCGTACAAAACAATTGCTTTCTAAACTGCAAAATTATGTGGAATTGCTAATCCAAGTAGTCAATTGAAGATTTCTTTCTGTTAATTACTTGAATGCAGGCTTATAAGCCTTTCTTAGAAAAAACTTTTAACTAATTCAAGATGACTTAAAATGAACTAATCTAAATATTGCCTTAATATCATAATGGATTCATCAAGATTTATCAATTAAAATGAATGATATATCAGGCTGAAATATATATCGATACACTAAACATGTCTGCCTTTCGCTGAATTAGTATTGAAGAACGGTAATTTGACCGATCAGTGGCATTAGTGTTAGATTTTAATATTGATAATACTAAACTTCAACACATTGTGAATAACATTCGTTTAGGATCTTGGATCTTCCAGTTGAGCACTTGCTTTTCTGTTGACCTACTGGAAAATAAGAGCAGAATTCAATGCTCAGTGAGAAATTTTAGACCTCTCAATCAGCTGCACGAAAATCTGCTTGGGATAGTCTAATAATGCAGTTTAATTAGTAGTCTATTAATGCAACGTATATAGATTTCTACCTATATTACAAAGTCATAAATAGCATTATTGCAATGCCATTATTAATTACTTAGTCGGAAATCAACGAATTGTAACTTCATACTAGTCTGACCAACAGGCCTTGTTCCTTTTTTTTTGATGAAATCATTGCATTGGATAATTAGTAAATTAAAATCAGATAATCTTTTACAATAGTTTAAAAACATTGAGCATTGTGGTTTTCACAGGTTTATAAATTCAAATCTTTAAATTATCTTCCTAGATACAAACATGTTTATAGATTTACTTGATAAGGAATTTGAACAGTGATGTTCAGGCCACTAAATAAAGTATATTAAGACTGTAACTCTGAAATCAATCGGGGAGCTCGGTTCTTCGAGTAAAGCCTGATTTTGTGATAGCATAAAAAAATCTTTGTATTTGAATGGTTGATGAACTACTTATGTTTTCTAACTAAGTTACACGAGTATAGTGCTTGTAATGAATGTTTGCTTATTTGTTGATTTAGTTTATTTGCTACTTTTAAATGTAGTTGTTGAATATAGTATTACACGAATTTGCTTGTCAAGTTTTAATGTTTGAGATTTTATCTTCTGACCACATTCCCATAATTTGTATATTTTTATTTACCTGATTTTTTTCTTTGTAAAATATATTTAAGGTACGTAAACTGTTCTTATAATATATTTCGTTGCTTATTCATGAATTGCTTATTAATGACATTCTCGGAAACCGTTCGAGACTGGATGATGCCTTAAATCTAGCAATATTGAAAAGCTCATATAAATCAAAGAAACTGCGGGGGGCGCCTGAGGCGCCTGGACATAGTGAAATTTCTTTCTCGTTAACTGTCCTTGGATACCCATGATATGCTTCATTCATTAGAGACGCTTTCTTTGTGTCTCGGGGACAGATCTTTCAACTCGAATAAGGCCTGAGCATATATTTGACCTTCTAAGTGTGGGTCTATTTTATATCATTCCCTTAAGAAAACGGTCTGTCTTTGCGACAATTAAAGTGTGTATCCAATTTTCCTTATTGGAAGAGAAACTCGGGTGTTGCAGTATTCAGAAGTATTTGAACTCGAATGAATGAAATATAATTGGGATAGTCGCAGTTTTTGAGTATTTTGTATCCGAATAGGATTTGTTCGTATCCACAATTAAAATGTTAACTTCAGTCAGATTTAAAGGCATGACGTGAAGGAAATTTTGAATTTTGGAAATATTTTGATGGATAAATTTATTGCATTTTGTATTAATTTAGTTTAGATATCGCAGCCTAATCACACTAAATTAAACTTATAAAACTGGTTCTAATTTTAATATCGGATTCTGTAGCAAACTGTTTTGAGTTGAATGAAGAAAACCTATCATAATTGGAGGTCCCGTGTTTTCTCAATTTGTCATGCAATAGTGGCTGCGTCTTTTCAGATAACGGACAATGATACTTCTATAAATTTCTGTGCGAGTGACTGGTTCTTCAAAAGACAAATATAATTATTGAGGATCCTGAAAAGAAAATTTCGAGAGAATATAGGGAAGTGGTGCACGATTGGGGATTTGCAAATGGAATCATTAGATCAGTAGGAACTGAATAATCTTGTGGTTCAAAAAATGTGTTGGTTAGGTTTGGTATAGTTTATTGGACAAGAAAAACGTTTCAGATTCTTTGAAAGAATACATCTGTTAAACAAAACTAGTATTGCAAGCTATTTCAAGGGAGTGATTCTCGCTTCTTATTAGTTTCACTTTTAAAAATGAAACCAACTTGCCGATTTTAATCTTGTTTCTGTGCATATTGCACACAGGTTGAATATTATCCACTGAAATCCTAAGCGTTGACCCCGCTTCAGAGCACAGTTGATTCTTGTACCTACTGTTTACGAACTATTTCTTCTAGTAAAAGGCAGGACGGTGCCAGAGGCTATGTTTAAGGCACGAGACATGCAATATCCTGCGATACACATAATCAGTGTAGTTATGATGCCTTCTTTAGCTGTCCATAGATTTCGAAGCGAGTGTTGTCCATTTCCTACTCTTGTCTCTTGTCCAAATGTTGCAAGCCCGATACAGCCGGTCTCCACTTCAACAGAATTAAGTGTAGGCCGAATATATCCCGTGTTAAGTGTGAAAAGGTAAATGGTATTTCTTTTTAGCTGTTCTTTCTCTTTAGTTCTATCAGTCCGCTCTACCGGAGCAATTTCACTGAACGGGATGTGTGCATATTGCAGCCCGATTGAATATTAGCAACAGGAAGTTTGAATACTTCCCAACTCACTTTTGAGCATACAGTTGATTCTTGTATCGATTGTTTACAAATTCTTTTATGTGGAGTAAAATATTAAATGACGGCAATATCACAGAATCAGTATCGAGCCGACGCCGGCCATAGTCGACACTAGACCATCCATCCAAATCGTTTAGAATTAAGTGGTTGTTGTCTATTATCTACACTTGTCTCTGGTTCGAATCTTGCAAACCGGATATAGGTGTTCAAATACGATGTTTGTCTCCCACGGAATTATTACGTGGTCTGATATATCATGTGTTAAGAGTGAAAGGGTAAATCTTTCCCTTTTAGCCATTTTTCGCTGTACTATCATATGCAAGTAATTTGGTGTACGAAACTCGTTTCATTTGCAACTTGGTTCAGGCAGACATAAATTGCGTATTTTTTTCATCTTAAAATTAGTGCATTCATGGCCCAATAAATTTAAAATGGCTATATTCGTGAAAGCAGTTCTTTTACGCTGTCGTCCATGTCAAATAACTTGTCACCATGAAACAATATTTCTCATCCAAGTATCTAATTTCTTTCGAGTTTCTATTTGCTGTAAAGAGTTTTCTTCAATGAGTCATTCAGACATCTTAATATTTTAAATGCTAATTTGATTTCTTAGTTATAAAGCAGTTGGCTCGGATTGTTGTAGCTTTATCACTTGACCTTTGTTGCCTTCCTTTTTGTGATGAGATATTTGTCGGTGCTAATAGTTTTGCGACCAAAAATTTTCCTATCTTGATTTTAATCTTCTAAAGCTGTTGTAACGCTCTTTGAAAGTTTTAAATTTCCATATCTAAATTTCTTGAGCTGTCTTTCTGCTGGCTGTGTAAAATTTTTGAATCGAGTAGCTGTTGTGATAATAAGTGAGCTGAAATGGAAGCGAATATGAATGAATCTTTGCAATAATATTTGTTTCATAAAAAGAAAATAATTCGTGTTATGAAAACACATCAGTCTTTTGCTATTAACTTCCGATACAATTCGATACATGTTAAGTAATGTAACGGGCAACAGCCTTGATTACAGCATTTGCTACAGTGAGCAGCTCATTATAATCGATTGAAAAAGGGATAACTTTAATCGCTGCAAATTCATTACGGATATTTAAGGTCTATATGTTCCTTACTATTCTTGGGCAATATGCCTGATTTCATCTGAAGTTGTATTTTGTGCGTCATTTGACGAATTCTTGATCTCCTTCCTTCGTCTTATTTTGTTTGCAAATATTGCTTTATTGAACTAATATTTCATAGAATATGTAGCAATACTATTTAGTTTTCAGTGTAAAATTCTTAATATTTAGAGAAATTTAGCCTACAATAGTGATTTAGTTGCAACATAAGCTGAAATCGGGATTTCACCATCTCGAATTTTTATACATCATGCATACGGCTATTTTAATTTCCAATCTTGTCCCGATCCTCCTGTTTCATTAGAATGTAATTAACAATCTGAAACAACTTAAGTTTAAAGAAACAATTACCTTTTTAAACTTCTAAGATTTGAATGAAACAAAATATTAGATTAATATTCACTTTCATAGGATTACCGTTTCAAATCGGTAAAAAAATCACTTTCATTGAGCTATGAACTGAAATTCATTATCCAACTACAAATATATTAAAGGCAGGGTCTCGGCCAGTGCAAGATGAGAAGCAAGTACTTATTTACTGCAACTCTAAGTTTACCAGATATGGCGAGAAAGCGACAGTAAATAATTGAATTATATAACGGCTGTTCATCCAAACTCAAGAGGATTGTTTAAATCGTAACATACTATGAACAGATAATATAGCTTAATGAGACTAGAATTTATGTAGATCATCTCGGTTTGGGAAAACTCTTGTGGTTTGTCAAGTTTTGCATATTAATGAGATTAGTTATATTTTTAAATTTTAACTAATTTTGAAAAGCTCTGATTGCCCCTATAATAAGGGCAAAAAGAAAGAAATTTCTGAATGATACGAAAACTAAAAGCGTTTCTTTCAAATTCTAAAATCGTCTTTAAAAGTTATAAATGGCAATATTGAATCTCCATCGACTCAAAATATTAACTTTTAACTATGCCATTTTTACTAGTAAAAGGATGCAATATAGAAATAAAGGCTGGAAACGCGACATATTTCGGTGAAAATGCAGATTAAAAGCATCAATCAAATACTGAATTTCTTTCACTTAAAACTGTAATCTCTGTATTTCTTTTGAAAACTTGATTTGTAGTCATGTAAATCATCGAATCGTGAAGATAATCCTGATGACGAGAATAGCTATAGGTTGCCTTTCTTAATCTTGCAGCTCCTACTTCGATATTTCTAAGAATATTGGAAAAAACCTTTAATATTTAAATTGTATAATTATATCGAAAGGTATTAAAATTATTCAAGCTGATATATAATTTTAACTATTGAGTGTAAAAAGATTAATTTACCTCAAACTACTTTTTAAACTATTTTATTCCACAACACATTTATATAGGTAAAACGCGGCAAAAAAGAATAAACGCGGTTTATGTGCATCGAATTATTTAATTTTTTATCCTGTAAACTTAAATTTTTCATTTTGACTTAATAGAAGATTCGTATGGAATCAACATCTCAAGTGTCCTGTGTTCTTGGATATAATTTCAAGGTAGGTCTAAGTAAATAATAGATTAAATATGTAAAATTATACGTTTGTATGCTATGAAAATCTAGTATTCGGACCGACAAAATTCACTCTTTAGACTTAATCATTCTTTGTCACAGGCCATTTGTCCGTCTATTTCTTCTAAATATTTTAATTACCTTACGGGTATATTCTTCCAAATTTTTAACTGAAGACAGCAATTCTAATTTTAAAATTACTCCGATTTCAGCTGCTTCAAACTACCTGTCCTATAATGGATTCGTGTTACTTTTTCTAATGAATATAGGAATACAAATTGAATTAGAAACATGGTTCTTAATTTTTTAAAAGTACGTATTTTTGATATTCGCTTCTTGCATTCTTTAAAACAATTGAGCTTTATTTCTCGAAGATACACATTAAATATTTATATAAATTTTAAATAGTTTGCATTCATTTTTCTGCATTTTATGTCCCATAAATGTGAACTTTATGAACACAAATGATAGTTAAAACGTTCTCTAAAAATTAAAAATAATCGGGGCAATAGTTCAACAAAACCTTCAATTTTGTTAAGAATAATTTCTATTATATTTTTAAGATCTTAAATAAATCGTATATGTACGGTATGCAGTGTATCAAGTCTCGTTGGAATTGCAGGTAAATTTTGTTTGTGCCAAAAACGTCATTGCAACTGTCAATTCTCTCAACCGAATGCAAACTTCAGATTCTGCAATAATTTTGCTTGAACAATAATTGAGATACAAATATAAAATGCTTCTCTTTATTTCTAGATGTCTAAATTTTTTCGAAGCAAAGTGAAACTTGAAATTATTTTGTTTACAGTTCGCTTAAAAGCCGAATTTCTCATAGATTAAAAGTAAGAAATCATATTTCAGAACTCTTCTATTCCGGATTATGAAAAGTATTAGTGTACCGTAAAATCAATAAAAGCCCATTTTTTTAATGCCAAGTTTGAGCATAGGTTTTACATGAGAATATGCGTTATTGCCATCTTAAAATAGGTCCGATATCAAGAGCTCAAAGTGGAAACTTTTTTTGTACTATCGTAGATATTAAAAACTCAGAATGCAATAGATTTTCTGAACCATTACATCAACAAAGGAAATTATATTTAAAATTACTTTGGCAGATTAATTTAAGAAATGTTATCTTTAGTTACCTTAAATGCCACATTACTTCTAATTTTATTCAGGTTCAATTATTTAAAGTAAATGTAATGTTCACAATCCCAATTTCAATAATTGAATTTGTAGGAATCTAATTTTATAAACTGGAACATCTTGGTATTTAATGCCAGTTATAATTTCTTTGTAGAAAGAGAAAGTAAAATCCTAGCGTTTTTATTTTACATGGCCATTTGGAATACTATATGGCTGCGTCTCCACTTTTCTCAAATATTATACTAACAAAGGAATTTAAACTTTAGATTCTTTAATAAATCGAGAAGTTTTCTAGAAGAAAGCGCCTAATAATGCTTTATGCTTGATATAAAATGAACTTCACTTTAAAAAATTCTCGTTTGAAAGCAAAACCTATAATTGTATAAATTACATTGTTAGGAATCTAGTTTTTCTTTTTGTTCGAAACCTTCAATTGGCTCGGCCGGCCAGCTAATTGGCAGGTTTCTGCAACGTTAGGGAAGTTTTAATCCTGATGCTTGATCACCATCAAGATTAAAACTTGGAGAAATGAACCGAACCTTTTCTTATATTTTTAGCTTGAACCATTTCAATTGTACAATCATAAATCTTCGTTCGATACGAGGATAAATTCATATAAAAACACTTTCAAAATTGATTTTTGTCGTATTTCAAATGAAATCATCCATTGCTTTAATTATTTCGACAGACTTCGAGAAAGTACGGAATCACTAAATTTAGTTTTAAATTTGGATGCAGTCCTTTAATTATTAATTTTCAGTATAAAATATTGAATTGGGAGAGTGAACTGTTCTAAATAGCAAGGCGAACTTTATTGGTAGTAAGCCACATACATTGGTTACGGATTAGTTTTTTGAAAATTATCTTACTTGAAAACATTCCTACACGCTCTTGATATTGGAACATTCTACTAATGATTTAAAAATATCCGACCTATTAATTTTTGTTAGTAAGCGAACTGTACTGCGCTCTGTAATAGATATGGTTAGTTTTAAACACAAATTTATCAACCTCATGCGAATTCTTCTGAATGAAATAAATTTTAAAACTCAAACTATATATGCTAATTGATATTTATAATACTTGAGGGAAAAAACTGTCCACGATTTGTTTTGGCTTGATGCGCTTTGCACACATTTAATTCAGGATTAAATTATGTCAACTTTATATGAAATTTTGTATCAAATTTTTTATTTGCTTGTAAGTAATTTCAGTCTTGCTTTTCTGATTCTTAACTGTATTTACCAAAATCTGATAATCTCACCCTCACGGGTGATTTTTAAAAAGAATTCTTCGGAATATTTGATATAGGGCAGAAAAGTTCATATATTCTTCCTCAAAAGTTACCACCTTTTTTTAAATGCGTGTTTAAATGTTAGATTAAGTTATAACCTTCATTTTAAATTTTAGTAGACGTCAATAAATTTTTCAAATTCTTTTTAAAAGGTCTTCTAGTAAAGGTTCCTGCGCCAAATATAAAGATAAATATTCTAAAATGTTTTAACACAATTATACAATATTAATCGAAACCTCCAAAAGAAATGCCCTAAATGAACGGAAATGGAAAAGGCAACGTTGCATCATTTAAGTAGGAAATAAATCGCTTTAAATTTACCCGAAATCCTCAGTCCTTTGTATATCCTGACAATTTGCACTAACCGTCGATTTTCTAGGTACCTTTCGCAGATCTGGAGAACACGGGACGTTTAAACTGTGGAGTCGATGTGAACTATTCAATATTTTTTTCATCTCGAATCAAATTCATTGTCGGTTCTCCTACAACACATTCTAGAAAGAGTGGAAGCAACTTCTCTAAATTGTAGACATTTAATGTAAATCCTCTCTGATCTAAATGTAAAGATAAACTCTCTTGCATTCATTTGTTAGAATTTAAAGAGGAGTCGGCTAATAAACATCAAATTGAAAAATAAATGAAGATTCAAATTATTCTTTGGCGCAAAAAGGTAAATGTTTCAAGATTTTGCATGCGTTTTCTATTCTTGAGCTTTTGTATTTTCTTCCAGATTGAATGATAATTTATAAAAATGTAAATAGATAATTATTGAATGCATCTTTAAATGGCTTTAAGAATTTCTTAAAGAATGTTGTTCTTTAAATTCGAAAATAATTCTATTTCTAAAATATTTGCTAAATCTTGCATTTCCGGTGAACAAGAGGTACTGATATCAGGTTTAAAATGAGAAATCAATAAATTGAACTTGGTTAATCTAAATCATCAATATTTAGGCATTATACTGCTTTAAGTGCCGTATGCTAATAGTGCTTTTCTTTGAAAAATTTAAATTCAATTGTTTAAACTCTTTCTCCTTTTTTATTTCTACTTAACTTCTTATTTTAAAGAACTACTAAGGATAAAATTTTTCATCATAAATATGGAGGTAGATATTCGGATTAGAAACACAACTGCAGGGATTTTAAGAAATTCAGAAGCTTTTCTCAATCTAATGTTGAAAATATAAGTTAAGCTTCTTTAAGAAGCGAGGAAGATGAGGACAGGAATAAAATGTTAGGATATGACGGGGGAGAGAAAGTTGGGATTGTAGAGTTGAAGAAAAAGTTTAAAAAAAAAAATTCGCCCAAACCATCTTTTCTCTATTTAGTGAAACCGTGGAGGGTGGGATAGGTAGGTGCCAGCCGGCTGGAGAGAGGAGGGGGAATACAGTTAACTTGTAACGTTAAGACAAAAAATAAACGCCCAAACTTTCCATCATAGGGATTATAAAGAAGCTTTAACTTGTACTTTTGGCATTAGAAATAGTGATTGCTTCTGAATTTCTTCGGCATGAAATATTTTGCACTCTACTTTGGCTGTTAGTGTGAAATTAAAGGTTTAAAAATATTTCATATAAACGTAAATGATCGAGGTTTTTAAGTAGCAAATAATTTTAATTTCACGAAACCCGACGCCCAGTTTTAATAGTTGGCAGCTGCTTTATGGGAAAACGCTTAACATATCGTCATTTCTATTGTAAATACTCCGGTAGTATTCTTTCATTTCCTTCTGTTTAAACAAAGTTACAAGGGACCAGTTTAACAAAACGAAGTGTATAAATATTTGAATGCAAACGTCCAATTCTGACTTTATTGCTCTTTTCGCTAACATCGTGATTTGTCAAGTTATTAAAATTAAATGATTCTAATTCTGCTTTTAGCGTATTCTCCAAATCTATTTAAAATCTGATGCTTTTCTTGACTTTAATATTAATATCGATTCATTGCAATGCCAAAATGGCATTGCATTAAATCTTAAACTGGAGTTCTTAAAGAAAGAATATTGCTTTCATGGTCAAAATAAATCATAAGTACTTTTCTAGCCTTTAAATTTTAACTTAATATTTCAGCTCTGTCTTCCAAGTAACGTTTCAGCTTTTTTCAGTCAAAGTTTCTTAGTTCTTAAAGCCATTAAATAATTTAACTTTGCAACGTTTTAAAATTTGTCTTGTCGATAGCACAGGAATGAGATCTTTAGAGGAAAATATTATAGCATGCATACTTCACATGGAGCTACGGTTATTTTGAGGGAAAAGACTCATGTCAGAGGCATTAAATTCGTAATGTTCTATTAATATGTATACAAATTAAACCTAAATGCTGAAATTGTGAATAAGTAGAATCGGCCCGTTTATTATTAATGAAAAGCTATAGAAAATCAACCATTTAATCCCAATCAGGGTGAAATAAAGTAATTAGATTTTCGCTCAAAAGGCCATTGTGGAAAGGTATAGCAAAGTTATCTTTTATATCTTAAAAATCGAGTCAAATATATTACTCGTATCTTCCCGATTTATTCAAAATGGCTAAAGTCAAAATTTTGTATTAAAATTTCAGAATTTCACTAGTGTTCGGATACTTAATTTTGAAGTCTGAAATCTCGTTTTAATTGCATTAAAAGTAAGCTCGAGTATGTAGAGTACTAATTGAATAACGGATGTAAAGAATAACGGATATAATACTGGATACATAGATTTGGCAACATTTAATCATACCATTAAATGCGGCATTTTCTAATGAATTTCTTGCATAAATTTCTTTGTTAGAATATTCGAAATACGCGAAAATAAAGCATTTCAAAACTGATGTTTTTCAAACCTTAATTTCAAATGTTTAATTTTTAAATATTTAGATTCGACTTGCATATTGCCAAAAATATTTTTAATAAATTTAAATACTTTAAACTAAGGTAATAAAATCTCAAGTGGAAAATTTTAAAGCATCGGTTATTCGAATTCTCTGCTTATTGTTCTTGAAATCTACGATTATTTTTTTTGCCTCCATTAAATTCTTAATGTATAAAGATGAAAATTTAGTCTACAGTTTTAAAGAAAATTTTAAAATTTAATTTTATGAATTAATGTTTCCTGAAAGACGTTGGTGTGAGAAAGTTTGGCCTCATTTCACTTAAATAACAAACGGATCAGCTTTGGCCGGCCGCTGATTCGATTAATCCATTTGATCATGCCTGATCACCATGATCAAATGGATTTGGGTAGGGAAGTAGAGTAATTTTTCTGCTTCAATAAATAAACTTTTAAATTTAAAGCTCGCAAATTTTTTTTTGAGCAATAAGTAAAACGCCAACGTCTTTTTGGCACAAAAAAATTTAAAAAAAATTAAACTAAAATTAAAAAAATCAAAGCAAAAATTAAGCTAAATACGTCTAATCTGATGAAATTAAAGCTTCATTATTTATTAAAAATAAGTTGAAGGTGAAAATATCGAATTTAAGCTCGTAATCTAAAGCATAACAATTCTCTACTTCACAGCAATCGCTACTTCCATAAATTAAATTTCTCAAATTCGTTAGGGATTTTATTGAGTATGAATAGTTTGAAGACTTTGGCCAGTTAAATCGTCAAATTTTATTTCTAAAATTCTTGAATGTAGCTTTCTGGATTAAGGAGGCAGCCGTTTTCTTCTGAACTAAAATTAAAATATCTTGCAGCCTGTGCATTAATTATTAGCAGATTTATGATACAGAGTAACAGTAATTTTTCAATATCCCCGAGTTTTGAATTTAAATGTATTCAAATCGAATTTTGTTCAATTCGTGTCAATTTCGAACGCTGATTAGCGGGTTCGATATCGGGTTCCAGTGAAATGGCTTGGAGCATGTTAATTTTGTTCATTGTTACGATTTTAATGAAAATGAATCTAAATGAAATATTAATTTGTTTCATACTCAACTATTGACGTAATAAGATTCAATTCAAAATGGAGTAAACTATTTGAGAACATTTTTAATGACTTCTGCGATTTTAAGCTTAGTTATGAAAGCTCCATGGGAAGAGACTGAAATTTAAGATGTGTAGGATTACATTTCTTCACTAAAATATAAAGAAAAATTTCTACGTATAAAAAAATTTAACCGTTTATGAAATTTTTATGGATTTCAATTCTAGTCGATAAGAGGTAGCAAAAGCAAGATGCATGCTTCTGAAAATGTGTAGGTAGCAAGGAATGTATTTGCAATTAGGTCTGCTTATATAGGTAGCAAATATGTTTGAATAGCCTAAATCAAAACTGTTATTTTTCTTTCGAATTCCATTACTACATAAAAATGCAAGGTTCGGAAACAATAAATAATTTTAAATCTGCCTCTCATCCTCTTGTACCTAAAATACGGTTTTCAGCCAAAAAAAAAAAAATCTCTTGTACGTTACTCATTGTCATTGTAAGCGGAAGATTTTGTTTTAATTTCTAAAGGATAACATTTTTAAATAGAACGGTAAATTCCAGATTCTAACTGTCAAATACAGCCCAGTCTCGAATTCTTTTGAATAGATTTTATAACATTAATTGCATTAAGAAATTAAATACTTTAATTCCTTGTTAAAAGAATCTTTCAGCTCTTGTTTTAAATGGAGTATCCTATTTAAACATTTATTAAATTCTTATTAGAATATCGACACATGAGATAATTAGGCGCGTTTAAGTATTTAGCTTATAAAAGCGAGTAAAATCCATAAAATTATTTTGACTTATTCTGTAATTCGATGCACAGGTGGGAGTTGTCATTGTATCCAAAACGGGTAATCTTCTGGAAAGGCATTTGTTAAGAACCGACACTATATTAAGCTGAGAAATGTTTGAATTATAAACGGCAAGCTTCTTTTCAGTCATTTCCAGTTTAGCAAAACTTATGCCTCTACGCTTTTGATTGTATATCATTTGATTTCTTGGAATAGACTGTTCTCATTTTAAAAATGCTCTGCTAAATTGTACGAATTAATTATGATATATAGCTGCATATAAAATCGGTTCTGGAAAATGGAGAATATTAAATAAGTCTGCATTATATTTTCAAAAAAATATTAGAGAGAAAATGTGCTATTAAAGGAAAAATGGACAAACGATGGATGTTAAAAGATTCGGTGATATTTTCTCAACAGTGATGCACACGTTTACTGTCGTTGATATGCTCGTGATACGTCACTTTGAACTGCTTTTAAGGGTCATTGAATTGGGTCATTAATTTATAATCAAGAATTCTGCAGAAGAATTTATAAGGGCCATGTTTAGAAACTAGCGATACAAATATTTTGAAACTTTTCATTAAATGTTTCATATTACAAATGTAGATAACTATCATGCATACATGGTCTTTTAGAATGTGTAATTGCTTGGTCGCATCTTTGTTGAAAACCGATTCCTTCCAAATGTATATATGTGAAATAGCTGCTTGGTCATAGGGGAAACGAACTTCATTCTCACTACGATCCCATAGTTACAAAGGTTGTTTAGTAGGGTTAAAGATGACCGCTTGTCATTTAATAACCGAGCTCAAGTGAACCGTATAACGTAATTATATTGATCTGATTCTGAAAATAAGATGTTGTGAATATAATGAATACGTTCCTTACGCAATTATAGTAATATATCCTTATATTTTAAGATACAGCAAAACAATAGACCGTATTTACTCCCTGGCCCCTTCTATTTAATCCATGAAACAAAGAACCTGAGCCTGAATGGCAGCTTGAGGTTTCTTAAACTCAATTTTATTCTGACTTACCTAAAATTGAGTCTCATCTTGTTTTATCTTATGATTGTATATTACTTTGATTCATCCTTGATTAGATCTTGGCTGCAAGCTCAAAAATTACTGAATAGTCTCAATTGATTCATCATAGAATAATCTATGCTTGCTGGATTCCATCTTGAAAAGTATGAAGTCTGGAGCGCTAATTTTTATTTCGAGCTCTGTTTCCGCTTAAAATGGTAAACTTCCAAATATGAATTTGGATTTTAAACATTTGTCTTGAATTCTTGCTAACTAGCAATTTTCAATGGTTCGAATGCAATCAAAGGAATAAATGACTTCTGAATTGCTCTGAAAACAGCGTTTTAAATACCATTTACACAAAGCGTCGAAGCAAATATTAACATTTTACTGAAAGCTATGATGCTATTTTCATTAATCAGATAATACTAAATTTTTATTGAGTCCCAGGCTATTTACCTTTATTTTACCTATGATTGACAATTTCTTCATACGGCATTGAAATGGATAATGGGCCAAAATCGAAATTGTTTTTTTTCTCTGACCCTTGCAAAATTCCAGCATAATGGAATTTTAAATAACTTAAATCCCTTAAACGATTTATTCCACTTCTTATTATAGACATTTGTTTTGATTATACTCGGATATTGGTCAATTCCTTTGCTGAACTCGTCGATTAATTTGATACATTTCAGAGTGAAGTGAATCCTAATTCCTCTAAAATGCACTTGGAAATTCTCTTCATCTATTCAACATTATATTATCTTATAAAGCAGGTCTTCTAGCATTGGGGCAAAAATGGTAATGGTTTGTGGGATTCCTTGAGTTCCTTTGTAATGGCTTCTAAAGAAAGAGCCTGCAGTTACCCTTTTTTAATTTTAGTAATATGTTGGCTTTTTGTTAGCTGAAAAAGAACGACAAAGGAAATAAAACGAGAAGTGTTTGCTTAAATATGCATTCAAAATTGTACTGCCTTTTGACAGTAGTAATTCAGTTGCTCTTAAATCTTGTTTGTTGAGGAGCATCAATAATTGGGAGAAATAATTGCCAAGACTTTTTGCCTTGTTTTTCGAATAATATTTTCTTAAGGGCTTTGTTTTCATTTAAATACAGTTTTTGAAAAATCATTCAACTTTTTTCATGTAAATGTTCTGTTGATGTAAGGTGAGGATATATCCAGATATCAGAATTCAGTGTTATGTTAATGTTTTAACGTGCACTTTAACTTTGTCATTTAATTTTTGAAATGAAGTGTGCGTACGTGACAAATGACTAAATATTGTTTTGTATATAAGGAATTCATTAAATCCTCAATTATATTTAGAAAAAACGTTTGCCATTTTCGAATATTTTTTTATTTGAATGGGTGGCACTTTTAATATCAAGGTCCACAGAGTGGTTTCATTTCCTTATAATAACTTTTCTCCGATTAACTTCGGGAGGTGAGGGGGGGGGGATTTATTTTCATGCAAACATGGAATTTTGCTAAAATTCGAATCTTCTAAACTGGTCATGTTTCAATGTTAGAAATATTCTCGTAAATCTTTGGCAATACAAATTTGGTGTATGATATGCGAGGAGCCAACTTGATGTTGCAATGAAAAATTCAAAAATCTATGCTTAAATAATGAAATATGGTCCCTGAACAACTAATTATCTACTTTTAATAACATAAGTTTGATTCGTATCGCGAATTTCGTATCTGACAGATGAGATGGAAGAGAGCTTAACAACAACAACAAAAAGTTTTCATTTTCCTCCAAATTTGTTTTTAAGATTTTGTCGATATCCAAAACGACTGCAACAGTAATATACCAGAATTTGATTCTTACCTGCTGTTTTCTATCATCCGAAGGAATTGTCCAATTGTGAAATGTTTTTGATGCCGAACTGATCAATGCAACTTGATTTTCATGTATATTAAATATATTAATGATTATTTAGCAGTTTTAAGGCTTGGTCAGAGGATAATAGTCTTGCTGATAAGGAATGTTATCATGTTGCAGAATGCAAAGTAGTTTTGTTGGAATCCCTTTGTCCCCTGAAATCCCTTTATTGTGATAATTTAAAGAAATTTCGAATGCCATCTTTATTACAATCGCAATCCTGTAGTTAGAATTTATAGAAGAATGAAGAGTTTTCAATTTGTCCTTGGTCTATCAACAAAATGCTGTACTCTTTGCTTTCTATTGTGAGGTCTGGTTAATAGGAATAGTTATTACACATTTTGTTCAAAACCCAATTCTTATGGGTATTGTTGGCTTGGATTTTATTAGCTTTAACGCAACTGTTGAGGCTGATGGTGGACAAGTCAATTTTCCCATTAAATGGAAAGAAATTAACCCTTTTGCATCACCAGTCCAAACATAGTTGAAAATTTTTCTTCAGCTATTAAGTTGAATTTAAAGATGAATAGCAAAATTTCTTATGGTGCGTGTACAGTCTTTTACAAAGCTATTTTAGTTCTTAGAAAGCTCCATTTGCAATGTAAAATTAACCAGGTTTCATGCAATTTTCAATTCATATATTTATAATAAAACTAATGATTAATTCTAATTTAAAATGATTTAATAGCTTACAAATGTTTTGAATTAAGAGTTTGATTTTAAAACTGCATGTTAAGGGATTCCTTGAATCAAATTATTTTATCTATATTCTAAGCTATAAAAAATTGTACCAATGGTGTATGAGATCTCGATTTTTGTCGTGTGTTTGTCACATTCATGGCACTCTTTCTCTGACTGTAATCTAAATGTACACAAATGATTTGTGCCTTATTTTTTAGAAATAATTTGCTTGTTTCCTGTAAAATTCAACACTTGCATTCTATGTTGCTAGATAATTGAGCTAATTTATTGTGATTTGTTTATTTTTAAAATGTTTGTTCTTATTAATATACACTCATGTAATATATTTCCTAGTCTAATGTGTACCTTATCACTTTTGTTAGTATTAGTCCTCATGAAAACCGAATTTGATAATTTTGATGTATGTTCAATAAATTTTTGAAAATTATGCGTCTTCTGTTCTATTTTCTTGTAGTTTATAACAGAAAGAAATTAAAGTTTTGCTATGTTTTTAGTTTATTGCACTTTTTAAATAAGGCATAGAAATTTAAAAACTTGTGGATAACTACAATATGTGGTAAGGCTTAAAAATTGTTTGGTAATGTAGTTTAATTAAAAGGACATATTGAATAAAATTATGTGCGGAATTGCGTACACTAAAATGGCTGATATTCTGTGTCATAAATTTGAAATTGTATTCTTTTATTATATGCATTTTTGCATAAATTTAACATTCATTCTCGTGATAATGGCAAAGAGTAAATTACATTGCTATATATGTTTCAATTTTTCGTTCGGAAAATCTCGAATGAATGCTTATTGATATGCACTAGGTTTGCTTACTGTTCAACGTCTCTTTTAAACGTTTTTGCTAAGCTCACATTTTTGATAATTCTTTCTCAATCTTAGTGCATAACGAAAGCTTACTTGTAATGCTCAAAAATAACTTACTTGTAATGCTCTTTCACTTCGTGATTTTGAAGATTCCCATCATAATTTTTTTCCAATACACAAATAGATAAAGTTTAGAATAAGCAAAATCTATTTTTTTTTAATTCTGAAAATATTAAATACAAATCGTGTTTCTAATCAAAAGTATATTCTATTTCCTTGCTACAGCGGTCGAAAAGTGAATGAGAATTACATCAACTCGTTTCTATTTAGAAAAAAAATCTGTAATCTTTTTAAAGTATTTGTTCTAACGATGTTATAAAATTTTTTAACTTAACTATCAAGTGAATTCTTCAAACATATTTCATTTATTTAAATATTTAAGATGTTTTTTTAAATTTTGTTAGTCTCATTTCATTGGAAAATTTTAACTCCTTTTCTGTGTGTAGAATTAGTAATTATTTTGAAATAATAATGGGCCAAAATATTTGATAGAAGTGAATGCTAATATTTATTCGTGGCTACTAAAATGCGTATTAATAGCTGTAAGCAGAATTGGTTTAAGTAGGTAAAAATATTCATAAAATTTATGAATTTTTCATGTTTGGGTGAAGTTAAATAAAAGCACAGAAGAATCGGCATTAAGAGGACTTCCCTGCTTATTTTAGCCATTAAGTTACGTTTATGAGGGATTTCCTTTTCCTCCTTCATTTCAAAATTAAAGAATAAAGTAGCAACTAGAACATTAACGATTTGGAACTGGAGCTTCATCTGAAATTTTCCAGATGAACTGTAATAACTGAATAAATATAACATGAAAATTCTTTTTAAATGTTCAAATGTAGCAAGCAAATATTCATAAAATACAGGCTTTCTGTTTTGAAACATTGTTTTCTATTAAGAAACTCTATTTTTAAGAATTTTATCTATTTTCTTAACAGAAGATTAAAGTTTATCTATTTCAAGTCTTGAAACATGTATGGATATACGAATGGCTGTTCGAAATTCAGTATTAAAGGTGAAGATTTAATTTACCGTTTCATTAAAATTTGATGAACTACATATTTAAATTTTCATTATAAATTTCATAAACTTTCATTGGTTAAACTGTAGTTTAGAGACGCTGACAAAATTATCAGGATTATTAGGGCTAAATACTAGTGACAAACTATTTGAAAATTCAGATTACTTCATATCATTTTTATGAGGAGATACGAAGGAAGATGGATCTCCAAGGGAAATAGAAAAATGTATTATCCAAGGGTAATATTTCATCTTTCAACTCAGCATGATTTTAGGGCTGCGGTTACCTGATGGAAAGGTTTCATCTACGGAACCGTATAATTCTTTGTTGGCAACAAAATTCCTCAGGAGAACCTTTGTGTAAGCGGACTTGATAGACGTTAAATTTGTCATGGCACAATGTCCCTCCTCCCCAGTTCCTTTAGATATAAGTGTGGAGAGAGAGAGTAGGAGGGATTAGATGAGATCTTCATCATTTGACCAACTTTAAATTTCTGACACCCCCCTCCCCGAAAAGAAACGCACCATGTGCTACTTCGAATAGATAGAACAGAATAAACTTACAACTGAAAAATAATAAATAAAAAAAATCAACGAACACCTATGCAGAGTAGGGGTGGGTTTTTGATAGATAAAACATTAGAATATTTCCCTTAATGCATTCAAAACATTTTTTTATCAAAAGCTTTTGTATTTCAAAATGGTGTGAATTTTTGACGGCCCGTTGAAAAACTATGCCTCAACATCAACTTCTGAATGAAATAGTGTCAAATGCAGTAGGGGAATCTTTATCAAGGAAAACTGAAATTTCCTTCTTGAAGCAGAATGAGATTTTTTTTTAGTTATCATTAACTTATATTGAAAACTCTTACCTTCTCTGGGGATAATAATAGAAATATGAAAATAAACTGTTACTTTTTTTAAAATAGTCAGATATATAGTGCAATATATTTTTCTATAATTAAATGTAAGCCAATATATTTAAAGGGAAATTAATAAAAATATTGATTTTCGCCGGAACTATTTTCTGTATTTAGGAAATATTAAATTTATGACATTAAACTTCATTACAAAGCTTACTTCTTTAAAAAAAATGTAATTATTACCTAATTTTAAAGCTTCGAAAAAAAAACACCTGAAAGAAAAAAAATAAAATAGTATACTTTAGTTTAAATTAAAAAAATAATAATTGAATTTTTCATTATATAAAACGTTATGACATATTTCTGAAGTTTAATTATTTTTTTGTCTATTTTTCGAAAAAAATTATTTTTGTATAATAATTTCCTAGATAATGATATTTGTGTTTGTATTCAGACTCTTTTTCCCATTTTTTTCTTATCTAAAGGCAATCATTTTTTTATAATCATATCCCAAATATATGATTTGAATAAAGAAAGAGCAAGACTCTTCTTTCATCCTATTTTTATTCTTTAAAGATTGCCATTGTGTTGGGAAATATTTCGTGCAGACTATTTTTAAAAATTTGTATAATAATTAATCTGAAATTTGTTGAACGGGTGTAGTATAAAAAGACATTACATGAAATATTTCAACGGATACTTCTTTTTGGAAGTTTATCACAAAGTGTAGTCATATTATTATAAGAAAAAAATCTGTTTCTTCCCTTTAGAGTTACCTAAAAAAATTCCTCAGAATTTTAAATTGTGCTTTTAACAAATAAATGGATATTTTTATACATGAATAAATATTCAGAAGGAGAAAAGATTCAAAGACAATTACCTCTTTGCAGAAAATTATTTTAACATTGGAAAATTATTCACTTTTACAGGACAACTCGTTTTAGCTCGTAAAGCTACATCAAATGTTATCTAAGTGATGAGAGTTAGGGAAAAGGTATGTGGTACAGCGCTTTCATGCTATACCAACTGGATATGTAATATTCTTCAATGTTTAATATAATGCTTATTATGAATTTCTCAGCGTATTCAAGCAACATTAGTTCACGTACTCAACTGCTAAGTCAGAGATTAAATTTGTTTACTACTTTCTTAGGTCTGATGCAATTAGATATTGAAATATCTAACTAATTGGAATATCTTAGATAGTGGAATATTTCTGGAAAAATTAATGCTCGAATGAAATAAAATGCAACCAAATCTCTAGAAATATGAACTGTAATAATTTGCATTAGAAATAATTAGAACTTAATTTAAATTCCTGTTGGATGCCATAATATATTATAATAATTTAGTATCTAGAAATTAAAATTAAAAAAAATAATACGCATATATTCTGCAAAGAGTTCTGAAATACTAAGAAGTTCTCATAAGAATGTATTGTTCTGTACTTGGACTTGTACAACTCGTTATGTGAGCTTTTAATACATTTTCATACACGATGCATACAAAGACAAAGCACAGCAATTGTCAAAAAATTTGAATTTGAAATTGTGACAAATTTTCACATTTCAATCCACACTGAATTTAAAAAACGATTTTTTTAAAATTGACCGTTTTTCTGTCTATAAACAAGATAACTGAAAAACACTTTGGGGGTAGATGAATGAAATTTGATAAATTTTATTTACATCGAATTCTTAAATATCTATGAAATTTCGAGCGAAATCTTTGCAAAGAAGTTTCTCAGTCCGGCTTTCCAAGTACAACAAAACACAATGAATGCATACAAAGACAGCTAGAAATATAAATTTTGGTACACAGGTTTAACATTTATAATGTAGATCCTTAGCAATTTGGAACCAAGTCACTCACGGGGTTTACCGTTTTTTGTTCTATTCTTTTGCATGCAATTAATTAATAAATTACATATTTCAAAACTATCATATTAAAATTATTTATATGCGTTTTCCCTATTTAGAGAATAGATCCTTATCCAGTTTATTCCTTTTAATATTGAATAAAAAATTCATTGAATACATTTTTATTTATTTTCCCTATGCATAACAAGCGACAGAAATCCGCACGTGTCCGTTTTGTTCCAGCTGTCTGTTATTATTCATTAGCAATCCGTTACTTACGAACTTCGTTACGTGTAAATAAACAATATCAGAGTATTCTAATGAAATGCTTGATAAGCCGTTTCATCATAACTCCCACGCTCCAAATGTCTCAGCAATTACAGATCGATTAAAAGAAGAAAATAATGAAAAAAAAAGAAGGTGGAGAATGGAATAACAATTTATGACAGAACAATAGCAGAAACAGTAGGGTGTCATTGGTTATTTTCATTCTAGGCATTTGGAAGAAGTACAGCGTAAAGGAATAATCGTAGAACTGACATATGTCTGTTTTATGTTACTTAATCGAGACTGTTGGGAAGTGTAAAATTCATCTCCCTAAAGTTGCAGAAAAAGTGAATTATACTTTAGGGATTTTTTTTTTAAATTTTTCTCATTTTTTATATAAAAGTGAATCAATGAATTGATGACTGAAAATTCCTTTTTTTGTATAAGATTGAAATAACTGGACATCAAGAAGTTCAAGATGAAAATTGCTGCAATGGATGAATTTGAAATTTATGATTGCAATAGAAGATTATCTCATACCTTTATCGGAGATCATGGATATTGCGCAACTTCTTTCATTCCAATACCTTGCAAAAAACTGGGAAAAAAATCAAATTTTTTCTTTCTTCTGATCTTTGCTTTTAATATTGTTGGAATCGGATTTACTAATTACTCAAAACCTAAAATCATAGCCATGACATCTGTAAAGATCTTCTTACATTTATTCTTATTGTATCGTGTCGCGATGCTTACTTTCCAAATAAATAATTTTAAATACGAAATTAAACTTTCTGCTTTCACATATGTCAGAGACAGCCTTGTTTTACTTGCTTGGCATTCTGTCTATTGCAAGAGAAAAAAGATATTGAAGTTAATGAAAACTCTCATGAAACTTATTGAACTCTCCCCTGCCTTGTGTTCTAAAGTTCAAATGATGATTTTCTATGTGTCATTAGTTGGAGTTTACATGTGTCCTCTTGTGACTGCAGCAGTGATGATAGGATTTCTCACTGAAAATAAAGCACTCAAATATCAACGCAGCACATTATTTGGGAATTGCAGCACATATTTTCCAAGAATGATAGCATTTCTCATAAACTACTCATACAATCTATATCTCTTAACAATACCTTTATTGATAAGTCTTACATATGTCTTTATATGTGTTAATCTGCAAAAAATGCTTGCACGTATTACTAAAAGTCTGAAGAAATGTCATTCTCTTGAAAATGCAAAGCTGGCATACCACCGCGCAACTGAATTATTCTTGGTGATCTCTAAAGTAGAAGATGCTTTATCAGTTTGCATATTTTTCGTGATATCTTTCAACGTGTTGCTGACTTTCGTATGCTTTGCTTATGGTTTGGGCTACTACAATTGGAGCAAAGCAGGAAGTGCTAATGTTATAGGATGGTTCTTCAGTAATCAAACATCTTTTATATCTATTGTGTGTTCGGCTTCCGGCGTCAAGGCTGAATCTGCTAGATTGAAGATGACGTTCCAAGCTGTTCTTTCCGGGCTGAAGCAAGAAAAAGATGTCTCGCCTCTACTTGTGAAAATTGAGGTCTTTGATTCCGTTTCTCTTACAGCGTGGAAAATGTTCGAATTTTCCAAAGGGTTTATACTCAGTACCTATGGCATTATCTTAACATATGGTCTTCTTGCGCTTCAGAGTGAAAAATATGCAAATCACCCATAAATTACTGTTAAAAATAAATTGGTTGGTATAAAGCATAGCATGGGAAACTAATAGTGACGTAAAAGGTATTCTGATGTCATTCTAAAATTGTTGTAGGAATAGCATGAGCAAAATAGATCACTAAGACGTCATTGTTTTGTCGTGGTGAATGCTTTTGGGGTGAATAACATATGAGCCAGTTAATATCCCTGCTACCCGAGTAATTATTTTGGTATCATGGTTTAGTTACTGGGCTGCGAACCACAAGGTCTCAGGTTCTATCCTTCGCGCATCACATATCACTACATTGGTGACCCAGGCATGATCTTCGCGCATCACATATCACTACACTTTACTGCAAGTTTCATGTTAAGAAGTGCACTTATATCAGTAATATCATAGCTTTAGCCACTATTTACATTTATATATTCTTAGATCTAAATAAATATGATGGTATTTATCAGATATTAATATTGTTTGTGCATACATTTTTGGATTATTATTTACAATTATGTATACATAGACCTCACGAGAATTGTGAAATTTTAATGTTAGCTAATTTTAATTCTCTTGTAAAAATGCTATCGTGTAATAATAAACTTTTAAATAAATTACATGTCAATATTTGTAGTTTATAACAATAATAAAGATCCGTTTGTTATTTTTGTGTAAGCATCGCATGAACTATTGTCAAATGATAGAAGTATTATATTCATCTGTTTCATTGTTTTGATTAAATTATTTGAAATTTCAGTTTACAGAATTAAATATTATGTTTAAGAGCAAATTTCAAATGATTTGTATAATTTTCTTGCTTTTTTGAAACGTATAATTTTGAGATTTGAGATGAAACTTGCTGCTTTTGCCTCGCGTAGATCATTGTTACAACATGCAAGTGTATCAAATTAAATAAAAATTGTATTAAAGTTAGAGATAAAAGCTGTAAGAAAAAGAAACTGATATACTTAAATATGTAATATTTTTTTATTTTACCTTAGATTTACTTAACTAAAGGAAAATTTTATAAATAAATTTGGTGTTTGAAATGTTGACAGTTATTTTCTCATTATTTTGAAAAGCGAATGTGTCAAATTTCATTAAGATCAGATAAAATTGTAGATTTGCATAAAAATGAACAAATCATCATTCATCATTATATAAACTGAGTGCCCTCAAGCAAAAACTTATTTTCCTAAATATTGCACTTAGGCTATATTTATACCTACAAATATTCATTAAGTAAAATGATAAATTGCATTAAAGTACTTTTGTTTTTGTGGAGATTTATAGTAAAAAAAAAAAGTGTAAAAGTATTTTAAAAGCATCAATTACTGAAAGTGTAAAAGTATACTGTAAATATGTTAATTAGTGAAAGTGTGAAAGTATAATTTAAAAATATCAATGAGGGAAAGTGTAAGTGTATCGAGTAAAAATATCAATTAGTCAAAGTGTAAGTGTATAGTGTAAAAATATCAATGAGTGAAAGTGTAAGTGTATAGTGTAAAAATATCAATTAATAAAATTATAAGTGTATAGCATAAAAATATCAATGAGTGAAAGTGTAAGTGTATAGCATAAAAATATCAATGAGTGAAAGTGAAAGTGTAAGTGTATAGTGTAAAAATATCAATTAGTGTAAGTGTATAATGTAAAAATATCAATGAGTGAAAGTGTAAGTGTATAGTGTAAAAATATCAATTAGTGTAAGTGTAAGGGTATAATGTAAAAATATCAATGAGTGAAAGTGTAAGTGTATAGTGTAAAAATATCAATGAATGAAAGTATAAGTGTATAGTTTAAAAATATCAATTAGTGAAAGTGTAAGGGTATAATGTAAAAATATCAATTAATGAAAGTGTATAGTGTAAAAGTATCAATTGTTAAGTATTGAAAATACTTAACAATTCTTATATTCATTTATACACTCATAAAATTTCTTGAGAATGTTGTGTTGGCCTAATTGCAATGCCTATGCAAAAGTATGTTTATGTTTAGAGAGGGTTATTACAAACTTATATGTAAATATTAAAACATGGGCGTTTATTTAATACAGAAAACTACCATATGCAAATCTTTGTCTAGAGTATATCATCCAATTATCATGATAAGAGAATTGTTAATCCAGCATTATGTCCTTGCTTTGATAAGTCGATTGCTTTATCTTCGACTTAATAAGGAGCAGAAGACCAATATGAGGAGTTGAATATTTAAGATAAATCAGGAAAATACTGCAGAGCAGTGCAAGAGAATAAAAGTTTCTGTTCGCAATTGTGTACTTTTTGAAAGAATGACAAATTTTAAGAACAATCTTTAGATATTCTGAATTGAATCATAATTGCAGAAGAATATAAACATCATTTTCTGAATTCAGGAAATCCTTCTAAGATTACTGTATTTTAAAAAAAACGATTTAGCGATTGTGAATTTCTAGATATTTACTTTTCTGTGCATAATGAGTCATTATAGAAAGGATGCATAAATTGATATTTTGGTTATTGTTACTTATTTTTACCTCGTGTTACTGAAAAAGTGCAGAGAGTATTTCAATATAATAAGCGGCATCTTCAGAGCATTTGTGAATTTCGTGAACGTTTATCAGTGTCCTGAAATCTAATCAAGACTCTTTTAATTTATTGCAACAAACACCATATAATCCAAAAAATCAGAATAATTGTACTATATTTTACTGTATCAATATATACTGTTACGGAACTTCAATTCCACTAAGTCCGTAAGGTCACCGGGTTAGCTTTTAGTGGGTGTATAGTGTGAAAACAATCAGCAGGCCTCACGGACGACGCTTATTAAACACGAACACAAAGACGACGAATATATACAGTCGTGACGAACATAGGCAACACACAGTAGCACACTACAATAAACAGTAGTCCACAAGTAGTAATAGGTAGTAATAACAACCGCGGCACACAAGGCGTCCAGACAGTATTCAGCAGGAGATGGAATCTTCTTAACTTCACTCTACGGTCTCTCCAAACTGTTGTAATTCTCCACTGTCTCCTCGCTTTAGTTGTATCCAGCTGACTACATACTACTACACTACTGGCTATTCTTCACATGACTCGATGCTGCTTTCACAATAAACACTAGTTCAGCAATCGCTTGAGCTCCCCACAACGCTTTATCTTCACTGGACTATTCCACCGTTGCTTCGTTATCCTCTCGATGGCTCGATACTTGTATACGACCCAATACACGACTGACATCAGATTCAGACTGCCGAACTTTTATAGTTCCCTAGAGGCGTAGGGGGGGAGAAGGTTCTGGATCAATCATGGCTTACCTTGGTTCCTATTGGATGAATCACTAAAATACTAGAAATTTCCAGTAATATCTATTTTGTCACCAAAGTTGCCAAATACGTCGCCAATCGCCAAATGATCACCAAGTTTGTCGGCAAGTTCTGAGATCACTGAAGTGGCACCCTATTAGCACCCAACAGAGCTGATAGTAAAACGGCCTTTCCAGTGATTAAACTAACCATGCTGGGAAGCTACATTACAGGATTGTAACAATATTTACAATAAAAGGAGCACAGAACATGACGATGAAGTAAATAAAACGGGAAAAACAATTTCAAGTTGGCACAACGAGATGATTTATTATTATTATACTGCATGAATAATTCTGTGAAGGAATTCACCAATCAATTTAGAAGTGTCAAACATAGATCTCATTGCACGTCACTCAAATATATGTTGCATGAAATGGCCATAAATTTTACAGAAAAGAATAATTTAGAGTTTAGAGCTAGATTTATTACATAAATATCATTCACGCATGGTGAAGTAATTTTATTTGCATGAAAACTGTCATTTCAGTTGATAGACATTTATTATGTATTCAAAATTTTATCACACAATTGAATTCAGCTGCCCAACTACATTGCACGAAATTCTGATTAATTTATTGTTATGAATTTTAGCTTAAGAAACTTCCGAGATATCTGCCTCTTTTCTGTCATATTTTCTGACATTTTAATAAAGAATTTATGATACCCTATGTATGTAGACAAATTGTATTTCAACATACTAAAAGTGGTGACAGCAAATTAGCTTTTATGAATATATCTCATCTTCACTTAGACGCCAACTATATTTAACTCTTCCAAAAACGGTAATCGGATATCTATATAATTTTATATGTGCAATTCTGTGTTTAGAAATTTTTGTGGATTATATTTCTCAATTTTAGTGATTTTTTCATTAAACAATTCACATAAAAGAAACATTAATATAGACAGAGAATGAACCATCAAATATATCAAAAATTTAAAAGATTAATAAATTCTTAATAAAAAAAACGTAAATATAAAATTTTTAATTCAACGAAAATATTTATTATCATAATAGATTACTAAAATACATGATAAGACCTAGAAAACCATCCTTTTTCTTTAAAGAAACCTGGAAATATTAAACCTAGAAATATTTCCACTCAATTTTGGTAATTAGATTAATATCAGTCGAATTCACTTTTGTTACTGCTTTGTTTTTATAAATGAATAAATCAAATGCGTTTTTTAATCACAAAAATATTTACAAATATACAAGTATTACATATTTGAGTAAATCTCGTTTATTACATGAAACGAAAACGCATGCGCTGAAACTGCAGAATCAAAACATAAGGTTCATAGTAAATACACTCATAGCAACAATTTCAGTGAAAAATCGGTATTGTCTGTTTTTAATTGAGAACATGGCATTAGTGTTTATAACAATATTTTTCAACACTAATGGACTTAACGAGTTTAATTGTTTATATTTATTGTATTTATATTTTGATACATTTGTGATGTGAATTAAAATTTTTTTGTAAATGTTTATGATGTATTTATACAGCATGGTTTTTATAGTCTAATAGATCTGATTGATATTAAATTTTGGTATAAATTTTTTTTACCAAATTGATAAATTAAATTTTGGTATAATTCGTATCAAATAGTTGGTTAAATCGCCTGTCTGGTAAACAATAGATCACGAGTTCGAATCTCGTCGGTGCCTCTGGGAATAGTAATTTACTTTATGAAAAAGACAACAATTACAGTTATTCTTTTCTTAAAAATTAGAGAATGATATCTAAAACGGTATTTGAAGACCGCTTATAACCGAAGCACCGTGGCATAGTTAGTTAAAGCGCCTGTCTAGTAAACAGGAGATCACGAGTTCGAATCTCGTCGGTGCATCTGGAAATAGTAATTTGCTTTATGAAAAAGACAAGAATTACGATTAATCTTTTCTCAAAAATTAGAGAATGTTATCTAAAATGGTATTTCAAAACCTCTTATCACTGAACACCGTGGCTTCTTTGGTTAAAGCGCCTGTCTAGTAAACAAGGATAACACGAGTTTGAATCTCGTCGGCGCCTCTTGTGTTAGTAATTAACTTCATGCGAGATAAAAATATTACTTTAACACTATTTTCTAAAATTAGAGAAGTGCATACAAAACCATATTTGGAAATGGCTTATCCCCGAAGCACTGTGGCTTAGTTGGTTAAACGTCTGTCTAGTAAACAGGAGATCACGAGTTCGAATCTCGTCGGTGCCTCTGAGCATAGTAATTTGCTTTATGAAAAAGACAAAAATTACTATTATTCTTTCCTCAAAAATTAGAGAATGTTATCTAAAACGATATATCAAAACCCCTTATCACCTAGCACCTTGGCTCTTTTGGTTAATGTTTCTGTCTAGTAAACAGGAGATCACGAGTTCGAATCTCTTCGTTGTCTCTTGGATTAGTAAGTAACTTCAAGCAAGAAAAAAAATTATTTACGCAGTTATCAGAAATTAGAGAATTAAATCTAAAACTATATTTGAAACCACTTTTTGTCCAGGCGCCGTGGCTTAGTTGGTTAAAGCGCCTGTCTAGTAAACAGAAGATCACGAGTTCGAATCTCGTCGGTGCCTCTGAGCATAGTAATTCGCTTTATGAAAAAAAATAAAAATTACTATTATTTTTTTCTCAAAAATTAGAGAATGTTATCTAAAACGGTATTTCCAAACCCTTTATCGCCGATCACCGTGGCTTATTTGGTTAACGCACCTGTATAGTAAACAGGAGAACGCAAGTTCGAATCTTGTTGGTGTCTCTTGGTTTAGTAAGTAACTTCAAGCAAGATTAAGAAATTAATTTTACACTATTTTTTAAAATTAGAGATCTAAATCTAAAACCATATTTGGAAACCGCATCTAGTGGAGGCGCCATGGCTTAATTGGTTAAAGCGCCTGTCTAGTAAACAGGAGATCACGAGTTCGAATCTCGTCCTTGCCTCTGAGCATAGTAATTTGCTTTATGAAAAAGACAAAAATTACTATTATTCTTTTCTCAAAAATTAGAGAATGTTATTTAAAACGGTATTCCAAAACCCCTCATCGCCTAGCACCGTGGATTATTTGGTTTAAGCGCCTGTCTAGTAAAGAGGAATCACGAGTTCGAATCTCGTCGGTGCCTCTTGGTTTAGTAAATAATTTCATGGAAGATGAAAAAATTACTTTTACACTATTTTCTAAAATTAGAGAACTAGATCTAAAACCATATTTGGAAACGAAATTTTCTAAATATGGTTGGCATCGTGGCTTAGTTGGTTAAAGCGCCTGTCTAGTAAACAGAAGATTACGAGTTCGAATCTCGTCGGTGACTCTGAGCATAGTAATTTGCTTTATGAAAACGACAAAAATTATGATAATTTTTTTCTCAAAAATTAGAGAATGTTATCTAAAACGGTATTTCAAAACCCTTTATCGCCGATCACCGAGGCTTATTTGGTTAAAATGCCTGTATAGTAAACAGGAGAACGTAAGTTCGAATCTTGTTGGTGTCTCTTGGTTTAGTAAGTAACTTCTAGCAAGATAAAGAAATTAATTTTACACTATTTTTTAAAATTAGAGAACTAGATCTAAAACCATATTTGGAAACCGCATCTTGTCGAGGCGCCATGGCTTAGTTGGTTAAAGATCCGGTCTGGTAAACAGGAGAACTCCAGTTCGAATGTTGTTGGTGTCTCTTGGTTTAGTAAATAACTTCATGGAAGATGAAAAAATTACTTTTACACTATTTTCTAAAATTAGAGAACTAGATCTAAAACCATATTTGGAAACAAATGTTTGTCGAGGCGCCGTGGCTTAGTTGGTTAAAGCGCCTGTCTAGTTCTAACTGGGGCCTAAACAAAGACCATAGGAGACAGCTATATAAGACCGTAGCAGAAAGAATGATTCTCCATGGCTCTGTGGAATGGGCTGCCTCCCTCTCGGCAAGACAGAAACGAGTACTAAACTCGATACAACGTAATTTCCTGCTAAACATCAGCAGAGCATATTTTACAAACCCATCTGCTGCACTTCAGGTAATAGAAGGCTCTCTTCCCCTCCACTTGAAAGCAGAATTAGAAGCGGCCTATGTCAGGCTAAAACAACAAATTTCTCTAGACGGAAGAGGCTTCCCACCAGCGGACTACGAGGAGAAGCCAGCCACAACAAGGTTACACCCGGCAGCCTTCCAACTGGAAGACAGGATCTCCTTCACGAAAACCGTCTCGCAGGAGGAAGAAACAAACATATACACAGATGGCTCCCACCTCAATAACCAGACGGGATGCGCATTCTGTGTAATTAAGAATGAAGAAATAACATCAGACTGGATGGGGAAGCTAAGAAATGAAAACTCCGTTTTCCAGGCAGAGCTCACGGCCATTAAAGAAGCCTGCCACTGGGCCATTAACCAAGATCTGCAGATCAAAATCTGGTCAGACAGCGAGTCGAGCCTACATTCAATACAAGCCATAAACACTAAAAGCGCAATAGCCCAAGAAATACAAGAGGTCCTCCTTAACTCCACCAACATCAGGCTCGGCTCGGTTAAAGCTCATGCGGATAACAAAGGATATGAGATCGCAGACCAACTTGCGAAAAGAGCAACGACAGAAGGAAGCCAAATCAATATCCATCTTCCAAACAGTCAACTCAAAAAACAACTAAAGGCAGTATTCCTCAAAAGGTGGCAGGAAGAGTGGGATACAGGCGAAACGGGCAGAACAAGTTACAAGATCCTCCCAAAGGTGAAAAGAACCCAAACTGGATGGGAGAGGGAGGAGATCATGTTCGTAACAGGGCATCGTCCCTTCCCCTCCTACCTCCACCGTTTTCATCTTCGAGAAAGCCACAACTGCGGCTGTGGTCAAGAGGGCACCCCATTCCACTACGCCACAAGCAGTCCACTAACAACGAGCTTCCAATTCTACAAACCCTCAGCACTCCACGAGCCAGCCTGGTGAAAAGGAGTCATGAATCACAAGCTATCGAGAAAAAGGGTAAAACTCCTCATCAGATTCCTACAGGAACATGAGGACATCCTCTCCCCTCAGAATTGAATAGCCTACAACCACCAAAACACTAATCATATACCGACATTGCCACCCCGCTCATTTCCATTCCTCACCATCTCACTCCTCTCCCACCATCACAGACATCGGCTACTTCCAGTCTCTCCTCCCCAGTCCCAATATCTAGACTATCATCCTTCCCAACGACCTACTACAACAATCCAGCGGCCCCACCCATCTTCGTCATTGGCAACAGAACAGCCTCCACTCCAAACCAACAGTCCTCCCTTCGACAGCACCATCCACCAGATACCAGCATCATCGCCCCGACAGTCTCCTTAATGGCCTTACCGTTCCAGCGACCAGATAGCAGCTACAACAGTCTCCTCCGGGAACGGCCTCTGATATTGTTGCGAGGCCGCAACTGTAATCCGGCAATGTTACAAATGTATACATTATTATCTCCATTTTCTTTTTTTCTTGTTCATGTCCATTCATCACCAGAACGGCCTCGCAACTTGTAGAGAGGCTGCACCTGTGAATCACATCAATATATTCATCTGTGAAAATTCATTTTCTCATCCCATCAATGTTACTCAAAGTGTGTGTTTTTTTCTTTTTTCTTTTCTCCCTGTTCTCTTTTCTTCTGTAGGCTAGTATCATTTTCATCAACGCCCGAACGGCCTCGCATTCTGTGGAGAGGCCGCAACTGATATTCATCAATGTACATTATTGTAAATATTTTTCTATGTTATGTTAACCGGAATTGTAATAAGTTTTTTGGAATCCAATAAAGTTCGGGGGGGGGCGGCTATGTTATGAGCGCAACTGTGCCCTCTTAGGGATGCGGTTGCTCTTCCTTCCACATGCATCCACTCAACCGACAAGGAACCTTCAGGGTTCCACATTCGGGGATGCATTGTGGCGTTTATGTCTAGTAAACAGGAAATCACGAGTTCGAATCTTGTCGGTACCTCTGAGCATAGTAATTTGCTTTATGAAAAAGACAGAAATTACTATTATTCTTTTCTCAAAAATTAGAGAATGTTATCTAAAACGATATTTCAAAACCCATTATCACCTAGCACCGTGGTTCCTTTGGTTAATGCGCCTATCTAGTAAACAGGAGATCACGCGTTCGAATCTCTTCTGTGTCTCTTGGTTTAGTAAGTAACTTCATGGAAGATGAAAAAATTACTTTTACACTATTTTCTAAAATTAGAGAACTAGATCTAAAACCATATTTGGAAACTAATTTTTGTGTAGGCGCAGTGGCTTAGTTGGTTAAAGCGCCTGTCTAGTAAACAGGAGATCACGAGTTCGAATCTCGTCGGTGCCTCTGGGCGTAATAATTTGCTTTATGAAAAAGACAAGAATTACTGTTATTCTTTTCTCAAAAATTAGAGAATGTTATTTAAAACGGTATTCCAAAATACCTCATCGCCAAGCACCGTGGCTTATTTTTTTTAAACGCCTGTCTAGTAAACAGGAGATCACGAGTTCGAATCTCGTCGGTGCCTTTGAGCATAGTAATTTGCTTTATGAAAAAGACAAAAATTACTGTTATTCTTTTCTCAAAAATTAGAGAATGTTATTTAACCCTCTAAGGGTTCCACACGTATTTCGACGTAGCCCCATAGATGTCTTTAAAGTGCACTGCACGCATTTTAACGTAGGGTAACGAACGATGCAAATTCGTTTTGCACTGAAAATCACATAGGGGTGTTACTGCACCGCAGATGGTGTCGACGTATTTTAACGTATTTCTTTCTCCCTACCAGTTTCGACATCTTGATGAATTGGAGGGGAGACAACACAATGAAGTTTTACGGCCATTTAAGGAAGTCACAGGATCTGAGAGCAAGAAGATTGCTTTAGGCATAGGGCATTGTGATGGTGCCGGCGTTATGCAGGAATGAGGGGTGAAAAAGGAAAGGGCTCGTCCAAGAAAAGAGGAACAGGAATTTTTCCCCAATCGTGTCTCCCATAATGGCTCTATGTGGACTTAATTTAAATTGCATTTTGTTTCAATAGTTTTTGTTTGATATCGATAGGGATAGGATTTCTTTGATCTAAGCGTTGCCTCAAAGTTCCATTGAGTTATTTTTTTCTTAATGCAGTTTTATGCTTACTTGTGATTAAACATCACATTGCAGTACTCGAAAGGGATATATTTGAAAAATTGCCATCAATATATAGTTAAAATATTAAATATATTTTTTTATTCTTAGTTCAACTGTTATTATGATTCAAATTTATATTTTTATGCTAATCTATACCTCCAATTATTTTTCACGAAGTAAACAGATGCAAATGAATTTTGCGTTATTAAGCAGTCTAAATTTAACAGAATATAATAAAATATATTATTATATTGTTTCTCTTATCTTGTAAAAATTTGGAATAATGTGTCGTTTTTTATAATGCGACTCCTTTTCAAAGTTTTTTTTTTAAAGAACTGAATAGAATAATTTCATTCAAATTCGTAAAAGAAACAAAAACATTTTTTTAAGAATTATGTCTATTCAGAAAATTATTAATATTTAGTCTTAATATACCTTGATGTAGATGAAAGCAAATAGTAAAATAAATTTAATTCAGGGTTTGATTTATTTTGTTAGGAATATTAAGAAACGAATCGCATTGTAAAAGTCTTAACATTGTAAACTATCTGAAGATATTTTTTCAACAGTTTATCAAAGAAGATATATTTCTTAGATAAAATTATAGATCTCTAAAACACTTCTAAAAAAATAAGTAGGTAGTTCAAAAATTCTGTTCTTATTTTACAGATCTTTAAAGCAGTATTTTTTTTTTTTTGTAGATAAGTTAATGAGCATTTTTCAATATAGAATAAAATCCGAGTGGATAAATGAGATAACTTTTGGTGAATCTTGTGCGAAGTACAGAATGAGTTTTAACTATCGTTTTTAAGGATGTTCTGCTACAAAATGGTGCAGATAAATTCCTGAATGGTGCATGGATAATAAATTATTTTTGAATATTCAAAATCTTAGCATTCATAGTTATGCCTTGAAATCACAACCTGCTATTTTCTCCTATCAAATAAATGACTTTGCATTACTTTATTCAGATTTTGTTACTGATGCTGGTGTTACTTATGGAAGAAAACTTCATAAACTGCACACTAATGCAGGATCGACCTTAAAGGTTGTTGGGCCCAAACAGGAAAACAATTATTATTATTATTAAAAGCAATCCAAGGTTTACAATCAAGGTAAAGATCAATGGTAGCATCAGCATTCTTACTTTTTCCTATTCATATGCTTATGCAGTGTAGCGCTATCCATATTTCTTAGCACATTTTGAATAGAATCAAGTATGAATTTGGTGCATCTTCCTATCCTTTCAGACTGGAGCAAAAATTCGACACATTCGCAATAACGATATCAAACCAACTTACCAAACTTCATTTATCTATTTTGTATGTGTGCGTGTGATTTCAAATAATTATTTAAACACTCATGTGTAATAAATCCTTTGTCAGAATACATTTAAAAAAATTAATACAAATCTACATTTTGATAAAATTGCATGATACATTTAATTTATCTCGATGCTTCCGTTTTGGGATATCATGTACATGCATACATGACTTTTACATGCAGATTTCTCATCAGTCAGTTTATCTAATATTTGAAGATAAGATTACATATAAATTAATTACAATTAATTATAGAAAGGTTGCTATATGTTAATTTACGATAAAGAAAGAAATCTTTTCTCAAATTCTTTGACTGGAATGATTCCTAGTGAATGCTCAGCCTTTTTAACCCAAGCTATTGAATGGGGAGGTTAAAAAAAAGTTAATAAAGGGTTTTAAAGGGTTGAAAAAAGGGATTAAGCCATATCCACTATGCTATATTAAACTGAAATTTGAGAAACAATTGTTTATTTTTTAAACCAATTATATAAATAATATTGTCAATCATATATTAATTTTCTTTTTATATGAGGGCTAATGACTATTGATATATCATCAATGATCAATATATATATATATATATATATATATATATATAATATCTTCTCAGTATATTCAGTTGATACGTCTATGGCGGAATTATTTCCAAAACCTTTTGGTATTCTACTTGCCCCAGTCATTCGACCAAATCTGTCAATTTATATTTCATATTAAAACCATTGGCCATTAGATATATCATCAATGATCGTCTGCTCTATATAATTTTTCAATTTCGAAAGAAGAAAAAAACGCCTTTTTTTTAATGTATTTTCATTTTGAAATAAATAAATTCTTTCTTTCCCCTATTTGGCTGCATGATTCATCAACAATTCAATCAAGTTTATTAATTTTTTCTACCGCTTGCAGATATATTTGATAAATTATAAAAATAAAGTATCAAGCGTTGTGGATGGGTACAATTTGTTTCAAACATTTTTTTTGTAACCATGTTTCTCTGCGCGCTGGGGAACGTGAATACAGAATTTCTGCGAAACATGCGAATAACTTTATATAATAAATTTTACGAAAACCAGTTCTGTGATACTTGAAGTTTATAAATACTCGTGAATACTCGTTTTACTGAAGCAGATATGTATTGTAATGCTTAAAACTAGTTAAATGAATATTATAATTCGGTATAACTATACTGCATAATATTTTAATTATTCTAATAATTTATATATTAAAAATTTTCTGTTCTTTATATAATATATATTATAAAGTGACAAAAGAAAGCGACAGGAATTTGAGGTTGAAGTTTTGAGGTTGAAATGGATTTCTCTTGATGATTCCTCTATGAGATTATACTGCGGCCATGAATTTATACTTTTGTTCCTTTTGCTTGGCTCCTTTTTAGTATTGGTTTTTATATATGTATTTCCTCTTTAAAAAATTAAAAGTACTAAATTTGTGCATTTTAGTAATGCGTTTATTATTCTTGTTGTCACGTGAAGTATTTCCTTTTAAAATATTTTCATTCTATTACTTTTTTTAATGAATTTTGCTGTTGAATTCTGTTCATAATTGTCCTTATTGTGAGGATATAGAAACAACGCAACAATAAGCAACACATTGAAAATATTTAAAAAGTATATCAACTTTTTTTTTATTGAAATGGCTGTTATTTAAATATATAAAATTTTTATAAAGTAAAATGCGTTTTCCTGTATTAAATCCAACATCCTACACAACTGTGAAAAATATTTCAATTTTTGGTTAGTTCTTTTGGAAGTTATCAAGAAGTACAGTAAGTAAAATGTTCTATTGAGTAAAATGTTCGGTCTGTAGAAAAACGGCGGCCCAAACTCATAGCGACACAGGTGGCATTTGAATCCGTATAGTGTGAGACGAGCCTTAGGGCCAAGCGGATGGTTAATCGCGAGATGGTCTTTCTGATTTAAAGGGGGGGGGATCCATAAATCAATGGAATAGCTTACAAATTAGAAAGTAACTGCTTTATAAAGGCTTTTTTTTTATCAAGATTTAATTTGATAAGTTTGTGAAATTAAGTCAGTAGATGTAATCGTTTAAACACTATTATTAATTTTCGACAAAAAATATGATTAAAAACTAAAATCAACTTTTGATAATAATATGACGTGATGTTCTAAGACTGGGCATATTTTGTAAGTATCAAATTTCGAGAATCTGTGAATTATTCTTTTCAATAACAAAATACAAAGAGTGATTATTTAGTTATGGTAAAAGATAACTTCATACTTAATGAACTAAGGTATGCGATTAATATATTCCTTCTAATATTGAATGTGTTTATTTACTAAATGCGATCTTCAGATTTATTTTGAATTGCTCTGAATAATCATATCATAAATCACCATAGCACTCATGACATAAATCATCATAAAACAGATTTCAAAACAAACATCATAATATTGATTTATTTAGAGGAAAGAACAGGAGATGTAAATTTTATTTATGATTTTCAGGTATGTTAATTATAATATAATTTAGAATACGGTTTATTAAGTTATAATCAAAATAAGAAGTGTTTACGTCCTACGCGCAACTACTAAACCTTTTTTTACTAATTAAAAAAAAAAAAGGAAAGAAAAAAACTTTATTTTTGTGTATTTCAAAACCGATTCAAGGCTAATGTCAATGATTCTGGATACAACAAGGCTACTTTCATAAATGAAAGTAATTGCTTACACCGGTAATTACTTCTAAATAAGGAACCAGTTACCTCTTACGCTGGTTTTCGAGAGTTTTCAAACTATGCTCTCAAATATTTGTAAAATTTATACATCCCAATTTCACTGAAATACGAATATCACTATTTCTTCACTAAATCCATTTACTTATATAGTTTGATATTTTTACTATGTCTATGGAGGTAATCAACAAAAGTAAAAACTTTTCTAGTAAGCAATTAAAACTTCCAAACTTTGTTTCAAATACAGTTCTAAGACATAAAATTTCTTAATTCATTTGTGGAATTGTTGCGGTTCCTACCAAAGCAAGACGCTTATTCTTTTATTGAATCCATCGTCAGGAATTATTGTTAAAAAAAAATGTTTTCGGTGATTGTTATCTTCACTCCTAGCGATCATTAGAAAGAGAAAGAAAATGGAATGTTGCAAAGATACGTTAATGCAACATATGCTTTACAAGTTTAATTTTACATATTTAAATCATCGATTACTTTTCCACAGTAAATTTTATAAAAATATGTAAGCACAATTGAAACTTTTGTCGTTTAAATTTTTTTTTATAAAACTAGCAGAAATAGCAATGAATAAATAGTGTTTTCTTTTTTAGAATGTACGAAAATTAGAAAATTATTACGTCCATTGTATTTTTTTAAAGAACATCATAAATGTATCGAAATTTACGAGGAATGAAATACTCCTGTATAATATTTTAAAAGAACCATTTGTTTGTTCCTTTGAATATTTTTTAAGATAGCAATTTCTTTGAATATGCACACAAAATAGTGAAAAAAGGTGGGAAAAAAATAGCAAAAAAAAAGTCGATAATTTTAATAAATTTCTAAAACATTTTAAAATCAATAGAACAGTCTATAATTTCAAAAATAAATTTTAAATAAGGTCATTTAATCTGCATTTACCCTGATATATTTGATGAGGTTTTAATTGAAATTTTCATTATTTTGAAACATTTAATAGCCAATATGCCATTATTTTTCAATAAAAAAATGATTAAAAAAGTATTGAACTTTAAAAAAATTGATGTGATATATTTTAGAGCCTGGGTCATTAATACATAAGTAGCAAATCATATGGCTCTAGATTTGTATATTTTTTAAGCTACTCAATCAATTTGCTGATTTGCATATTTTATTATAATAGTCGATAATGCTATTTTAATGATAAATCGGTTATATATTGTTATTTATACACATCTGATTGACATAACTATTTGTGATTAGTCCTAATTTTAGACAAATGCTATTCAAATATTGATTACTCAGTAAAAAATATTACAATGATTTATTTGAAAGAATAATAAAGGAATATGAATGGAATTTGAATCCTCATTAATTACTTATTTTATATATATATATATATATATATATATATATATATATATATATATATATATATATATATATATATATATATATATATATACAGAGTGATATTATCTACTATCGGGGTTAAAAAGCAACAAAACTGGATCCCCATACACTATTCCTAGAAACCATCTGACTTTTCTAGCCATAAACGAAAGCTATAAGATCTGACATGAATGAGCGGTAATTTGCGCATACCCCAGGGTGTGTCGACCACCCGTGAAGAAGAAGAGGGGAAAGAAAAAAGTGCTCGCGCTTGCTGTACATTTCTTTAGGAAAACCGAAACGATTGTGAGAGAGAATACTAGTCAAGTTTAGTTCCCTTTTTAGAGGTTTCAGACGTAGAATGAAAACGCTCAGAGGGTTAAAACGCTCAGAGGGTACGATTTCGAATCTCTTCGTTGTCTCTTGGATTAGTAAGTAACTTCATTCAAGAAAAAAAAATTCATTTGCGCTGTTTTCTAAAATTAGAGAACTAAATCTAAAACTATATTTGGAAACCACTTTTTGTCGACTCGCCGTGGCTTAGTTGGTTAAAGCTCCTGTCTAGTAAACAGGAGATCACGAGTTCGAATATCGTCGGTGCTTCTTGGTTTCGTAAGTAACTTCATGGAAGATGAAAAAATTACTTTTACACTATTTTCTAAAATTAGAGAACTAGATCTAAAACCATATTTGGAAACCAATCTTTGTCGAGGCGCCGTGGCTTAGTTGGTTAAAGCGCCTGTCTAGTGAACAGGAGATCACGAGTTCGAATCTCGTCGGTGCCTCTGGGCGTAGTAATTTGCTTTATGAAAAAGACAAAAATTACTATTATTCTTTTCTCAAAAATTAGAGAATGTTATTTAAAACGGTATTCCAAAACCCCTCATCGCCAAGCACCGTGGCTTATTTTTTTTAAACGCCTGTCTAGTAATCAGGAGATCACGAGTTCGAATCTCGTCGGTACCTTTGAGCATAGTAATTTGCTTTATGATAAAGACAAAAATTACTGTTATTCTTTTCTCAAAAATTAGAGAATGTTATTTAAAACTGTATTCCAAAACCCCTCATCGCCGAGCACCTTGGTTTATTTGGTTTAAGCGCCTGTCTAGTAAACAGGAGATCACGAGTTCGAATGTCGTCGGTGTCTATGAGAATAGTTGTTTGCTTAATGAAAAAGACAAAAATTACAATTTTTCTTTTCTCAAAAATTAGAGAATGTTATCTAAAACGATATTTCAAAACCCCTTATCACCTAGCACCGTGGCTCTTTTGGTTAATGCGCCGGTCTAGTAAACAGGAGATCACGAGTTCGAATCTCGTCGGTGCCTCTGGGAATGGCAATTTGTTTATGAAAAAGACAAAAATTACTATTATTCTTTCGTCTAAAATTACAGAATCTTATCTAAAACGATATTTCAATACCACTTAGCACATTGGCTCTTTTGGTTAATGCGCCTGTCAAGTAAACAGGAGATCACGAGTTCGAATCTCTTCGGTGTCTCTTGGATAAATAAGTAACTTCATGCAAGATAAAAAAACTTACTTTGCACTGTTTTCTAAAATTAGAGAACTAGATCTAAAACTATATTTGTAAACCACTTTTTGTTGAGGCGCCGTGGCTTGATTCGTTAAAGCGCCTGTCTAGTAAACAAGAGAACACGAGTTCGAATCTTGTTGGTGTCTGTTTGTTTAGTAAGTAACTTCATGCAAGATAACAAAGTTACTTTAACACTATTTTCCAAAATTAGAGAACTACATCTAAAACCATATTTGGAAACGCTTACCCCGAAGCACTGTGGCTTAGTTGGTAAACGCTCCTGTCTAGAAAACGTGAGAACTCGTGTTCGAATCTCGTCGGTTCCTCTTGGATTAGAAGGTAACTTCATGGAAGATAAAAAAAAATTCTTTTACACTATTTTCTAAAATTAGAGAACTAAATCTAAAAGAATATTTGGAAACCGCATTTTGTCGAGGCGCCGTGGCTTAGTTGGTTAAAGCGCCTGTCTCGTATACAGGAGATCACGAGTTCGAATCTTGTCGGTGCCTCTGGGAATAGTAATTTGCTTTATGAAAAAGACAAATGTTACTCTTATTCTTTTCTCAATAATTAGAAAATCTTATCTGAAACGGTATTTGTATGGCTTAGTTTTTTAAAGCGCTTGTCCAGTAAACAGGAGTTCACGAGTTCGAATCTTGTTGGTGCCTCTTGGATTAGTAAGTAACTTCATGCATGATATAAAAATTACATTTACACTAGTTTCCAAAATTAGAGCCCCCCAGGTTCTCACCTACTATAGGTGAGTACGGGTGTCCCAATCCCGAGTTACCCAGGGATCTTTATTCCCTTTATACTTACTCACCTCTACGCCTTCTGCTATTTGCTTGATCCTTCCATCCCTCGACGGCAAGCGAGTTAGCTCTCCTTGAGAAGTTGGCGCCGCTCTGTTTGCTTCTTGCTTCTCATGGACAGCCAAAACACCCCACTTGTTGACCGTGCGTGGCAACCCATTAGACGGGTGGTGCACTGTTGGTCCCTAGTGTATCAATTCGGTCGGTAGCTAACCACCAGAGTGGTTAGTCTGTTAGGGATCAAGCGAAGGGGTCACCTTCTGGGGCTCTGCGTTAAGGGTGGTAGACGTTCCTGGAAGTGGCCCTTAGCGTATAGGTTCCGATTAGCATCAAGGCAAGCGCCGAGGCCTGGGATGCCTAGAGCCGGTGGCTGCCTTACCTTGTTGGGCTCCGTGGTGGGCGGTGCCTTCGAAACCCGAATATGAATTGCACTTTGCATGGGTCTTTTCGAAACGTCTTTGTCCTTATATTCAATTACTGAAAATACTCCTTTTATCATCCTACATACTGACAAAACCTTCCATAAAGTCTCGCCTTTTCTCATTCAGAAACCTATTGCCTCAACCATTGGAGAAGTCAAAAATACTAAGAAACTTAAATCTGGAGATTTATTGATTGAAGCAGCCACAAAATCACAAATATCTGTTCTTAAAAATTTGAAATATTTAGGAGAATTTCCTGTGGAAACGTATGCTCATAAATCATTAAATTATTGCCGTGGTGTTATTTCCGAACTTGATCTCGAATCTGTTTCAGAGTCTGAAATTGTAAGTGTGCTAAAAAGCCAAAAAGTTTGTGAAGCCCGCCGAATAAAAATAAAACGTAATGGTCAACTAATTCCAACGAAGCACATAATCTTAACTTTTTGTACTCCTCAGCTTCCAAAAACTATTCTTGCTGGCTATGCACGATATAAGGTTCGTCCTTATATTCCTTCTCCTTTACGATGTTTTAACTGTCAGAGGTTCGGCCATTCGAAAAACGCTTGTCGAGGTAAACAGACTTGTTCCCGCTGTGCATCATTCGGGCATTCCAGTACAGAATGTAATGCAGATCCCAAATGTATAAATTGTGATAAAACCCATACCGCAGATTCTAAGGAGTGCAATAAGTGGAAAATGGAAAAGAAAATTCAAGAGTTTAAAGTAACTAAAAATCTATCTTATTCTTAGGCAAGGAAACTTGTGTATCCCCCACCTTCTACTACATCAGCTTCATTACCATACTCACAAGTAGTCACAAATACCATTTCTGGTTCTACTCAGACAGATGAAAAATTAACTCGAGTTGTTTGTCCTCCACTTACGAAGTTAAAATCTTTAACGACTAATAAATCACAGCCAGATATTAATCCCTGCACTCCCGTCATTACTCAAAACCGTTCTCCACGAACTGCAAAGGATCTTAAGAAAAAAGAAAAATCAAAATTTAAAGAGAGAACTAAAAAAACGGAAAGTCAAATGTGTCCAGTTTGTGAAGAAACGAACTTTTCGAAACTTTGACAATCGATCCAGCATTTGGTGAAACTTGTATTCCTCAGCCAATTGGTAATGAATGTGAAACTACTAATGTCTCATCCAATGAAATACCACAGGACCTGCATACATTTAAAAATGTTACATCTAAGAAAAAACATAAAAAATATCAAAATTCTGAAAATATATCGAATTCTAAATTCTGGAAGACTTCACCTCGACAAGTTTCCCAATCTATGCCAGTCTCTAATTTTAGCTCTTCGCAGACCATAAATTTCAAACCAGCTAATAAAATGGATGAAACCAACTCTGTGCTTGAAACCTTCCACAGATAAGCCCAATCAAAATACTGACACCGAAATAGAATCAGATAATGCTATTGAATACAACCCATACGAAACAATTGATGAAACCCCACCTGCTCCGGAACCTTCTACCGATTTCACCTCAGTTAATAAAACTGTTTTTGGACAAAGTCCCCAAAAATGTACGGTTCAATGGGTTGATCTTAAAAAATTTTACAATGAATCTTCAAATACACCTATTCATAAGAAATACATTAAAAAACATCGAATAAAAAGATTACAATGAATTTTTTAACTTGATTTTGTATTATATTGTATCTGTTTTTACGTTATGAGATTTGCATTTTCACGTTTTCATGAATATTTTAATCTTTTAACATTTTTGGAAAATTTTCCTTTCTGGGATATAATTTGCATTTTTAAGAATACTGATACTGTTCATTATTTGACTTTCATTTTATAACAAGAACTTGTAATTTTAAATTGTATGTCTCAATTGTACTTGACATATTTTTTAATACCATATGTCTAGCACAATATAGTGTTTATCTACCATACGCTTGGCGCAGTATAGCCAAACATGGCTCTTGCGCCAGAAAACTCCAATCAACCAACCAACCAATCTAAAATTAGAGAACTAGATCTAAAACCATATTTAGAAACTGAATTTTGTCGAGGAGCCGTGGTTTGGTTGGTTAAAGTGCCTGTCATAAAATCAGGAAATCACGAGTTCAAACCTCGTCGTTGCTTCTGGGAATAGTAATTTGCTTTATGAAAAAGACAAAAATTACAATTATTCTTTTCTCAAAATTAGAGAATGATATCTAAAACGGTATTTGAAATCCGCTTATCACCGAAGCACCGTTGCTGTGTTGGTTATAGCGCCTGTCTAGTAAACAGGAAATCGGTAGTTTGAATCTCATCAGTGTCTATGGGTTAGGGTTAGTTCCGCTGTAGTCTGGTGGTAAGGCTTCGGAACCGGAGGGTTTCATGTTCGTGACCCGATTCCCCCGAAGAACCTTCGTGTAAGGCGGTCTGTTTCACGTTAAATCTGTTTTGACCAAACGTTCTCCCGCTGGTGTGGTGTGGAGAGGAGGGTGCCAGCTCAGGTGTCGCTCTCGTCGTCTGATCTCGGTTGAAAATTACGAGGTCCGTCCCAAAATAGCCCTAGTGTTGCTTCAAACAGGACGTCAATTTTACTAAAAAAACTGGGATAGGATTATTATAATTGACTTTATGAAAACGAAAAAAATGAATATCACTCGTTTCTTAAAAAATAGAGAATGATATCTGAATATTATTTAGAAGCCGCTTTTTTCCGAGGCCTCGTTTTTTAGTTGTTTAGAGCGCTTGAAAAGGGATTACGAGTTCGAATCTTGTCTGTGGTTTCTGAAAAGCATTCGTATTTTGAAATGTATCATAAGAATCGAATATGGCATTCTAAAAAATCGAAATTTTATGTTTACTCATAATGTAAAGAAATATATATGAAATGTTAATTCTTTAGTCCGTTAAAAGTAGAGTCATGGCTGATTTGGTTAACGTGCCTGTCTACTAAGCCGGGGATATTGATTTCGTATGCCGCTGAAGGCTATTGTTTAGAGGTGTTTTAGTTTATTTTGTGAAAGAAATATATAAAATCAAATCTGCCTTATCTCAAAAATTAGAGAATTATATCGGAAATTCTATTTAGAAACAGCACTTTTTTCTTGGCACCTTGGCGTATGGGGTTAAACGTCTTGTCTAGTAAACATGAGATCACGATTTCGAATCTTATTGTAGGAAGTCGCATAGAAGTCTTGTAATTAATTCTATGAAAGAAGAGAAAAAAATGATTTATTTTCTCAAATCTTAGTTAATGATATTTGAAATCACAATTCGCAGAATCTATCTTCGTGGCTCCTTTGATTAAAGCGCCTGTGTCTAAAAAAGGATATCACTTTTCGAAGCTTTTCATTGTTTTCCCTAAAGCATTCGTATTGTAGCATTTATCATAAGCATGAAACTCGATATTCTGAACAAAGATAAAAATTATCTTTACTCAAAAGTGAGAAAATATATTTGCAATAATAATGCTGTGGTGCATTGGGTTAGTGTTTAAAGTACCTTTATAGTAAACAAGAGTCCACCACTGTGAGTCTCCTCATTGCCTTTCATGTTGAAGTATTGTAATTTATTTTATGGAATAAATATATTATCTTTATTTTGATTCCAGAAAACAGACGGAAATTAAAAGTTGTTTTTTTTCTGAAAAATTTGAGAATTGTGGCTAAAATTAAAATTTGGAGCTGCTGATGCTCATTTTGCCAGATGATAAGTGTCTTAGATTGTTAAAACATGCTTTTTACAACAATTCTCGACTTTTTGCTTCATTATTAATGATACATTAATTTTTTAAAATATGAGATAATGAAAGATTTTATAATTGGATTAACTGAATAAATAAAAATGCATATTTTTAAAATGAATACATTGCAGAAGCTTTTATATTTTGTTGTTTTTCTTCAAAATTACAGAATTTATTGTTTATTATTATAAACTACATCATGTGCCTATCATAATTATAAAGATTACAAAATTTGCAAACTTTTTAAATTCAATTAATAAAATTAAGAACATGAAAATCCCAAAGAGCTAATTTAATATACTTTTGTTCTAATAATATGCTATTTTCAAATAAGAGTAATTGGGACGGATCTCGTAGTTTTCAGCTGCTGTCAATGTCTAAGAATGAAAACTGTTCTGGTATCTTCTCTTTTATTCTCGACACCACATCGGCGTGACCGTAAGAAAGGTAAGAAAAAAAACCTTCTTAAATATTGACCATTAAAGTGGTCACTGCTTATTTTCTGTTATCCATCTGGTTTGTTAAGGAATGTTTTCTCAAATGAAAAGTTTATTAGCCCTTTTAAAATTTTGAAAAAAAAAAAAAAAAAAAAAAGAAAAAAAAAGGCATTTATGAAATTGAATTAAAAACCCATAAAAAAGAAATATTACAATATTGATAAAAAATTACCTAAAATTACAGCCATAGGCTGATATTATCATTATTTTCCAATGATATTGAAATATGAAGTGTTCTAATATATTATATTTAAAAACAATAGCATACTGTAGTATTTTAAATAAAGGAATGGAAACAAATTTTAAAAAAGCAATTGAAAAAAAGGCATAAAAATGTATCATATAATAATCAAGTATTTATATGTAAAACTTCGCTATTTCTATTTTATATCATATTTGATTGTAAAGCATTCTCTAAATGAATTCCATTCCACATCTTATAATCTTTAAAGCTCTGAACACTTTTGAAATTGATAATATATGATAAATTTTTCTTTTCCTTATCTAAACAAATAGATTTTTCCAAACAAAAGAAAAAAAAATCTAAACAAATGCATTTATCTTTGAACTTCTTGACTTTTTTTCTATAAGCATTAACTGTCTTAACTTTCGAATTAATGTCAGATCTCCTTACTAGTCAAATCTTATAGCATATTTTAAAAAAAATGAAAATATTTCTTTAAAGTTTCTGTGTTTTATTTTTTGAATAATTGTTATGATAATTGAATCCTTCTAGCCTGCAAAATAAATAGAATTTACTTTAAGGTTGTAATAGTTTCCACCTGATGTAAAATCCGATGTCAATAAGAAAAAGAAAATATCATCTATTTTACTGCCTATTCTCAAGTGAATCTGTGAAGAGGACACTCATCACTGTGTTATAGGTAGCTCAGATGACTCATTTTTCTTACTGAAAAGTGAATTTTTTTTTTCCAAAACTTCCCAATTTTCGAAATTTAATGTATTTTATTTATTTCTGAAATTGAATAAGTACTTTTTAGAAGTTTAAGTATGGGTCACATATCGCTACAATCGAGTTCAAGATATTTATACATCGTTTATATAAATGGATAAGGTTTGATTACGATAAATGCTTCAGTCAAACAGAAATAAAATCTGAATCTGGTCAATGATGAGAAATTTTACGAAATTGTATTCATTTACTTATAATTTATGGTATTACTTCCGGTGGTATCTAAATTAAGGAATGAAACAAGTGGGTGATTTTTGGATATTTTATACTAAGTTATATGATTACAAAATGATAACATTCGGTTGATAATACGTACATGAATCAATGTTGGAATCAGTATATATTATTTTTATGGAAAGAGCATAAAAAATATAGAAAAATTCAATTATGATTTTGGAAATTCGTAGATTTAACATATAGTCACATATATAAATAATTTAATCAGCATTATTTGTTAAATATCTACAAATAAGAATAGAGTAATATTAATAAAGGAAGTTTGTTCTTTATGTTATTCATTTATACTACCTCATTTAGTTCTGTCAAAATAATGTATGGTATCCCATTATTTGTATTTTGTAAGTGACAATCAATTAGTAGAATAATATTTTGCAACCATGATGATGCTATTTTTGTCGTATTTGATCATCGATGGATAATCAGACAGACAAGAAAAATCAGCATTCATCTTTTCTATAAATTATATCAGTTATTACAGGTTAATTTCTTTTCTTAATTCTTCTGTTTTCTTCTTTTATTCCTTAGTTTAGTTTTTATAAAGTCGTTTGGGAAATTATCTCAATCTCTAGAATTATTTTTCTCTCGACCTTTTGAGCAGTTTTTTTTTTTTTTTTGGAAGTTAAAGATTTTTTTTTCTTCAAAAAAACTGAAATAAATGAAAAAAGAGTAATTATTTCCAGAATATGATCTTAGTTCAATTTCTAATGTGAATTGTAAGAAAACACATTTACGTAATGAAAAATTAGAAAATCAGAAATGGAGGATGGAAAAAAAAAAAAAAAAAGAAAAAAGATATCGTTTGAAGGAAACAATATGTCATGTAAAAAAATGAGAGTTGCTCCATGTAGAAAAGTGAGTAAATAGAATTGACGAAGTAAATTTTGAATTTTGTTATACGAAAACTTTGAATTTAAAATGCTATTGTTTTTAATTAAAATTTTTATATTGCTCCTTATATTAAGTAACGGTATTTATTGTTTTTGAAATATTTAATAAAATTTATTTTTTTAAAATAAAGTGGCATATTGAATATGTGCAGTAGATTTCGCCGTTTTTAAGCACGATTTTAAAAATTCCAGAAAGTAAATACACTTTTATATTTCAAATTTCCTTTTTTTTATTTTAGAAGTAAAATTTACTGGTGTGATTTCAATACCAGAATGAAAGTTTGGTTTCTTCTATAATATTTACAATTTATCTAATAATATTAATTTTTTAGTGAAAGGACAAGAAATATCAACCGCTGAAAATTTAAAGATAGAAATTCTGTAATTTATGATTGTCGTATAGTTAACTTAACATATAGAATTCTGGGCAATATCATTTTTTGAAATCAAATGTTCAACATATATAAATGATGTTGAATGTGGAGAAAGTACAGGTGTCAGTAAATGAAAACCGTCGCATACGGAGCTACATAGTATTTATTTTGATAGATAGGACAACCTGATTTAGATAGATAGGACAACCTGATTTAGATAGATAGGACAACCTGTTTGTTTTGAATGTTCTTGTGTTTTATTGAATAAAATATTGAGTAGTATTCATTTTTTTTTTTAAATTCTAATATCAGATTCAAAAATATGACAACTATCTTCATGAATACATATTATTTGAACGGAGTTTTCATTAATTTTTTTCTGCATTTGTTGAATCTAATAGCTCAAATTTTTTACATCAATATTTAAGTTAAGGATGTGTTTTTTTAAATTGATTTTTTCAAAATGAAATTTTTCTAAATGACCTTCGAATAGGCTCTGTGACATTAAAGAAACATCGTGAAAGGCTCTTAAATTTTGTAATTCTCAAGATCAGGAAGAAAAGACACTACATTATTTAGTCGCTTGTTGGAAAGTTTACTGTAAAGAAAACGAATCAAGATAGGGTCAGAGATAACATTTGGGAATAGTGATTACAGTAGGTACCTATATAACATTAGAGAGATAGAAATTTTATATTTTCTTCAAAGCAATCTAGGAAACAAAAAATGATAAATATTTTTTCGCTGTTTACTATAGAACTACTCTAATGTTTGTTTATTTTAGTTGCAGTAGTATTAAAAAAGTGAAATCGAAATTTTCAAAATGCCAACATTCATTTCCTGCATCGGTTATTTGCAAGAGAAAAATGCTAAATTTTAAATTTCTTGGACTTATAAAGGATACGGCTGAAATTTAATTTTCATTTTTAGATTTGTTTCAGCTGTTATTCCTGACTATTTTCTTCATGGGGTAATTAGGAAAACCTTTTTATGCAATAAATTCGATAGTTTTCATGTATTTTGAATAATTTATTATTATATGTTTGGAAGTAATATTAAATCTAGCTACACGACAATACTCTGTACTCCAAAAATTATTTATTATTTTATGTTTTATTAAAATTGATATTTTAAAAGAATCTTTTCATGTGCGGAAGCTGTTATTAATAATGGTTTGATACCTATCGACTCTGAGTATAGAAGAAAGTGGAACCGCAAAAAAGAGGAAGAAATCCTGACATAAATTATAATGTTTGTTTGATGTCTTTTCATTAAATAAGTAATGCTAAAAAGTAGTTTTCTTAAATTTCCATTTAATATATGAATGTCACATTTATTACTAAGAATGGAATACTCTTCTTGCATTTCCTATCCAATTACAAACATATCGAGATGAAAAAATATAATATTCTTATTTTTTGAAGATTATATAAATTATATGAATATAAACTTGAATTAGATTGTAGATTATATGAATAGATTATATGAATTTATAGATATAGATGCAAATTATATGAATATAAACTTGAATTAGATTGTAGATTATATGAATAGATTATATGAATTTATAGTATAGATGCAAATTATATGAATATAAACTTGAATTAGATTGTAGATTATATGAATAGATTATATGAATTTATAGATATAGATGCAAATTATATGAATATAAACTTGAATTTTAAGCCAGATTTCAAATAAAAAAATTTATATCAGTGGAAGAGTTTTGTCATGTTTTTTATGAAAGTATTCTGTAAAATCATTAAAGGTAATCAATAAATTCTGTATCAAATCAAAGTATTTCTTTTATTTGATTCTTTTTATTCCATATACTTATAGCAAAATCGAGAAAGAATAGGAAATATTCGAATGTTCTAGAGTTTGATTAATTACGATGATTTTACATGTTACAGCAGCACTTCTATAATCTCTAAACCAGCAGAAATTAATTTTCAAGATTGTCGAATCAACAAAGCAGTCTTCCGTATTAAGTTCTAATCTGAAATAGCAAGCAATAAATTTGTATTTATTTTGTCTAATATTTTGTAAAATATTCAAAAAAGAAATTAGAAAATAAAATAAAAAAATAATATCTTCTATTCTTTTAATTTATTTAAAAAGAATATTAAAATCATTTTCTCACTAACCGTAATAAACTGCAAAATGCTGAAAAGAATATTTTAGACCGATGCAATAACAAATTACAGTAAAATAATGACCACGTATTTTAAAAAGTAGGATATAAAACATTGAATGATCAAATAATTATACAAGATATTATATGTTGGTATAATAAAAAATAGATAAAATAATTATTCCTAGTAAACCGAATTATGATTTAGCTAAATTCATACTATTTGCTAAATTATACAGAATACTGCCGATTATTTAAGGGTTTTCAAAATGCATATCACTATTTGCTCTAATGTAGGATAATCTAATACAATAACCGTACGGTCCGCGGACGAAAGATATTTATAAATTTTTTAATATATTAAATTTATAGTAGATTATAAAACAAGCTCTTCCATAAAGCAAAAATTATTTTTTATGAGTGTAAACGAATCCTTAATGAGTTATAAGTTTGTGAATAAACTTTCAAGTTCAAAAGAATTTTCGATAGCTCAAGCGCACATAAACGACATCATTTTCAAACAAAAGTATGCAATTGCCACTGAACTGTTTAATATCTAGAGAGACGCTTTGATACTATCGCTCCAAGAAGATAAACACAAGAATCTTGCAGGCTTTAAGTCTGAGAATGCCTTCGACTAAAAAGAATTTATCCTTTTAAACGTGTCGGCAACATGTACTAACAGAGGAAACTGTGTCTCTTTCTGTTAAATTTAAACGTAAGTTGAAGCATTAAAATGCACCTTATTATATTGTTTCACGTGAATTTTAAAAACTTGCATGTGTACGAGAGCAACATATATTTCTTCAGAAAAATAACTCACTTCGTGAAACATCCTGGAAGAAATTGATATCCTGAAAAATATCCCGGAAAAAATTGTGCTTTAGAGCCTGTTTCTTACCTTTTTTTAGTACGGTCACAACATGTTTCCAATGACAGTATTTGGCTTTACCGAACATTAACATGAAAGTGACTAATTTGCTAAGTATCAGAACCTATTTTTGAAACTTTTCTAGGAACTTTCAATTCACACAAAAAGCAGTATTCTATTCGTTAAAGGTTTTTAAAGGTACAATTGATAATTTGTTATTAATAATTATTTTTGCACAAAAGAAATAACTGTTGATGACCAAATTGTTTTTAGAAAACTTGATATAGAACAATATATAAATTGTTAACTTTTCAATTAAACTACAGTGGAAATAAGATTGGTGCTTAAAATAGTCATTCCTATTTTTAAATCGCTAAAATTTTGATAACCGATATTGCACAGATTATGCAAGATAAATATATTATGCAATGAAATATTTAATTTTATTATATTATCACAATTGTTGAAAAAAATATTAATTACAAACATATAAATTATCTTTTTTTAAATTACAGAATCACAATTTACTTTTAAATTTTAAATAAATATATTAATTATCTAAACAAATGCCATTTAAGAATATGATGCTGTAATTCATATAGTAAAGAAATTCCGTCAACATCCAAAAGATGAATCATTGGTTGAATGAATGTGTAAATGACTTCCTTAACGGATGTCTTTTTCAAATAGATAATAGAAGTAATTATGTGAAATGGGCGATTTAACGTTTCTGAGATAATACTTGTCTTCTCAAAAAGATCTCCTGGAGTCCTTCGTGAAAGTGATCCTAGGTTTAAAAAAAAGAAATAGAAAGAGCTTTTCAAAAAAGTGTTGGAGTCATTAAAATTTTGATGGTTTTTTCACTTCAAAGAAAAGCTCCGAGCGGAAACTGATTGCAAAAACTTCTTCTTCCCAAAGGGATTGTGCTGGAAATAAAAGAAATCCAAGGACCTGGTATGCGGTCTTTGAAATCAGTAAATGCTTGGAAAATGTGTTTCCAAGAAATCAGTACCTAAACTTCAAATTTTTTCCCTTTATTATAAAAAAGAAATGTATTCATATTTTCTAAACTTTTTTTTTTGACAAAACCAGAAGTTGTGCAAATAGATATAAATTACAAAAATTTAAAAGCAATATTTTTTCCAGGTGAGTTTTTGAAATCAATAAATGAGAGTTGATATCATAGAATAAAAAGGCAGGAAAAGTTTAAAAAGTTGGAACATTTATTTCATATTAACTAATCTCGATGACATTTTAGAAAATAATTTATGTAAAACTAGAATTTAACTAATTAATTTTAGTTAGTCTTTTAATGTGTTTAAAAAATAGAACATTTCAGTCTGGGTCTATCTAGGAATGTATGCAATAATATACATGCACGTGTCTCCGTTTCTTAATATTTTTTTAAAAAAAAGCCCATTATCTGATTTTAAACCAACATCTTCGGATTACAAAAAAATCTCAAAAATTCCCCGAAATCAAATATTTATTTGAACTCTCTTACATTACATAACTAAAATAATGAACTTGTAACAAAAGATGCGCCACTGTAAATTACGACATAAATAATGCATTGCAATATTTATATGTCTAACAAATATTATGTGAGACTTACATTTCATGACCAATGCAAAAAATTTTTTTCATTGAAATTATCACTTTAAATGCAATATAAAAAAACAGCCCCTGGTGAAGTTGGTTTTAGTTTCTTTAGAAATACAAACCAATAAGATTTGTTTAATCATCATCCGTAGTTTCATAACAAAAGTTTTCCTGCAATTATTTTAAAAATTTACAAAAAAAACAAACAAACCTGAAAGTGATTTTAAAAAAAGTTTTAACTATCCCGATTTGTAAGACATAATGTATCTTGGAAAAATATTTACTGTTTTGTCTTAAATTCATTTCACAAATCTGCCAGCTTCAGAAGATACAGCTTCTTTATCTTTTTTACTCATATTCTTAAATGGAACAGATAATAGAGAAAACCAATTTTTTGATCATTACTTTCTTATTGTATTTATAACAAACATTTTAAAGGCTAGAAAAAAAGAAAATGCCATTTATTTCTTGCTTAACTTTAAATTTACTGTTCGAATATATATTTTTAGTTCTTAGAAAATCATTTTGCATCGTAAAATTTATGGCATTTGTAAAAGTCTTGTATGTTTATTATATTATTAACAAAAAATACATTTATTTTAAATGAAAGAATGTGTGTCGATATATTAAATCCAGACACATTTCAATTCTCAATATTACATCAAACCTATCAGGAATATAATTTTAAGAATATTCTTTTTATGTTAATAGAATTTCACAACGGACATTGCGTATATTTCAATTTGTATATTATTTTTACTTGGTCGAGTATATTTATCCATTTCCATGAGATAGTAATAGAGAGAAAATGTGGAATTTTCAACAATCAAACTGAATCTGGAGAATCCAATCCATCTTATGTGAAAATGTGAAATATCTTTAATTTGTGTGTGTAGGGTTGCTTACTTGGAGACCTTTCAAAGGATACTCTAATAAATTTGAGTTCCTCTTGAAAGGAATTAGAATTTCCATCATCTAGTTCAATTGCAGAAAGATGTAAAAGTCTGAAAAAGATGTAAAAACGCAGCCATGACAGAACGTATAACCTTATTATTTCAATTATTGTTCATCCGCGAAGTCTTGCCTTCACTTCTTATTTTTAGATATAAAATTCCATTATATCACATCTTATGTTTTCTGCATAAGGCGTTATTTTTAAAAAATCTTCCATGACTGATGAATTATTACTTTTTTTGCCGATCTCAATTATCTCCATTTATTTATTGAGTAAAAGAGGTTTTAATATTATTGTTTAATTCATAAATAAGGCTTTAATATTGACTGTTAGGAGAGGGATTTTAAATTAAGAAAAGTCTTTTACACGATTTAAATATGTAATATCATTCATTATTAAAAAATAATTTTTCTGATGAGTTCAGTAAATTCTAATATTTTATTAACAAAGGTTATTATCAAGAAAAAAGATTAAATTATTTAAAATAAAGAATCAAATCATGATCTTATAAAATTATTTTTTGCCGAAAATTGCTAAATGACATCTTTAATAATATCTCTATAACAAAACGGTAAATTATAATATTTTCAAAAAATAATTCATAACAAATACTGATTTAAATAAGTAAATTTGATCCGTATTAATTTATAAACATGATCTAATGCATAGGTTTTATGATACTATAAAGGCAGAAAATTGGATTGTAGATGGAAACAAAGAATCCATACAGATCATAAGTGACACCATAAAGATATCAATAAAAATAAGAAAAATCTCTTTTTGAAAGTTTTAAAGAATAAAGTTGAAAATTCTAGTTCGTTTAGTATCATAGAAAAGAAGTGAAACTACTTTTTTTTATTTTACACTTGAGAATATTTCTTTCTTTTGAAAGAATACCTCATTGAACTCGAATTGCTTTCTGCTTCAGAATAACTTCTAAATAAAACCAATTGAGTATTTTCACTGCATGTTTATTCTCTTTTTTTTCAGTAACAATATGCTCAAGATTAGTGAGTCAGATCTCCGTTAAAGATTTGTATTTGGAATGGGATTTAATTTTGTTATATTTTATTGCGTCTGAATCATGATTAAATTTCATAATTTAAATTTGATATGAACGATACATCATATTTGCCCAAAACGTATTGTTAACAAGATTTTTCCTGTTCATTATTTTTTGTTATGGTTATCAGAAAAGTATTGGAAGAATATCTCCCTAAAAACTTTTTTAAAGACGTATTTGCACTATTCTTATCAAAATAAAGTCAAATTGTTATTTTAAAGATTAAACAGAATCATTTCTCCTTAAACAAAATCTTCCTACAAAATATACGTCAGTGGCGAGATCTGGAAAAAAAGCTGAATCAGGAAGAACTTGATGTGATGTCTACACTTTTAATTCGGAAATTGGACCTTAGATCGTTTTCTAATCATTATGGAGCCTATATCAATTGATCTGACCACTGACGGGAAATTTTAAATACCTATTATCATGAATTAAGTGCATACGATGCACATTTTTGAACTAGATGAAATCTGATCTATGAATTACATTATATTCTTTACTTGTTTTGTGGGAAATGATTTAATTTATTCACATTTGGAAATGATCTGGAAAAGACAGAATTGGTTTGAACGTAGAAAGGCATATTCTGCAAAATCATTGTCAGAGTTTTGCAAGTTATTTTCCAGTTGTTGTATATTAAGATTTTAAGGAGAAAAATATTATGAAAATCCTACTTTTATACCATAATAATTTTACTTTCGTTCGAATTCATTTAATTCTTGGCTCCTCTGGCCACGAGTTGGTTCGTCGGAATTTCCTGTTTTATTAGAAAATTCATATATTATTTTTTTAAAAAAAGTCCTTTAACTTTAATTTATAACATGAATATATTTTGTAACAATTATTAATTTTAAGTAAAATTTTTGAATTATTTGAATACGTTTAAACTCCAACTTTATCAAGGATAAATCAAATTTATGTAAAAAAGGTGAACTAATTCAAATTTTTAAACATAGAATCGTAATTCACATTGCTAAAATTATAGATTAACATTATCGAATAAATAAAATAACACTAAATATTTTCTTTCATATAAAGTATGTACAAAAATTTTTATATTTAGTAGCATATAGATATTCTACTAATGCTCTTCATGGACAAGATATACAGTCGTTTGAAATTTTAATTAATTATGTCAAGTTGCGATGAAAATTCAATTATTTTAATGACATCACAGCAACAGAAAAATTTTAAATAACTAAATTACTTTTTAAATAATTATTTTTATTATATATATCATTAAAGGGAATTGAAAATAAAGATACGTCTTCCTGTTTTCTTAGAAAATTCATATATTATTTTTTTAAAAAAAAGTCCTTTGACTTTAATTTATAACATGACTATATTTTGTGCCAATTATTAATTTTAAGTAAAATTTTTGGATTACTTGAATACATTTAAACTCCAACTTTATCAACGATAAATCAAATTTATGCAAAAAAGGAGAATTATTTCAAATTTTTAAACATAGAATTGCAATTCACATTATTAAAATTATCCATCAAACGTTATCGAATAAATAAATTTGGCCGTTATTTGAACCCCATTTCCCAGACAAATTTTAGGGCTACCCTCATTGAGCTACCCTCAGGAAAAATAATAACTTCCTAATTTGGAGTATTATTTCACAATGATGGTTTATAACATATTCAGCTTATACAGATGCTTTAAATAAAATAAGATATTTTTTTATTCAGATATTTTGAATATTCTTTTAATAACAAATTATTTCAGAATTCAACTGAAAAAAAGGTTTTAAATATTTCTTATTTCGTGCGATAATTCATATATTCATCAGTGTCACTTGCTTTTCCAAAATTATTAATCTAGTATTAAATTGTCTTAATATTAAGACTCACTTTGAACTGGTAAGATCCAATGCTTTCATTTCGCTTGCATAATATTTCTTGAAATAAAACATTACCTCAAAATACCAGACAGTTTTCTATATTTTTATTCGTTAATCATAAACCCATTGATAAAAATTAAAAAAAAAATATGAGTATTAATATTTCATTATTGAATCAGTTAGAAATTAAAGATTCTCTGATAAAAGACCAAAGGAGAAAAGTTATGGACGTTTTTCAACTAATTCGCTCGCGTTTTTCTACTCAGATGCATTACAGAGAAAGGATGTTCTTTCGATTATTACTGACATGGTTCTTAACCATTAGTTATCATTAAATAATTAAAAGTCCATTAAATCCATTAATTAATTTTATGAAACCATTTGAATATCTGCGTGTTAAAAGTCAAATGGATTAAAACAAACAGCCAGAATTAATTAATTTTTCAAGTTGTAGCCTTTCTTTTTTAAATTTATTTGTTCACATTTAATTCATTATCTTTTTCTGCTTTTCAGCAAGTTTCTAATTTTGGACACGACGAAATATTAATTGGTCACAATTACTTATTTCAAAAAGCATTTTTGTAAGATATTAGAAATTTATATAACTTTTTTAACTTCCATATTCCTTGAATAGCTTTTGTTTTTCCTTTTTAGGTGCTGTCAACTGTGATATCATCCTTAAACATTCGTCTATTAAAAAAAAGCTTTTATTAATAACAGTATATACAGCAGAAGTTCCCAGCCATTTTCTGCTCCAGTAACTCATGATGTCATTTTTTTTTCTTTTTCTGTGCTGTCAACTGAATACCTTCCTTAAAAATTCCTCTTCTTGACAGTTTTTTTCTATTAGTAATATTAGATTAGTTTCAATTGAATCGGAATGAACTTATAACATTCCCAGGATTTATTCATCATTTAAGATTTTTTTCCATTTATATTAACGATGTTTCATCATTAAAACAAATGAATAGATTTAGAAATAATTTCGTATTATTTAATGATAAATGCCAACAATTACTCATTGGGAGAATTATTACTGTTAGAAAAAGAAGAAAACACTAAAAAACGCAGATTTTGAAAGGATAGTGAATTTTTCTGGATAATCCGAAGAGAAAAGAATAAAATGGAAGAAAAACAATAAAATTTAGTAAAATTGTAACTGTTTCGAAGATTTGCATAACTAAAATATAATCGGGTAATTTGATCGATAATGTAGTGATTCTGATGACAATCACTTATAAAATCTGTAACAATGAAATACAATACAAAATTTGTATGAATGATAATACTTTTTATGTTTTATACAGAGAAGAAAATTTATATGACGTATTTATTATTATTGTTATTACCCTTTTCTTTGTTGATTTCCTCCATTACCAGGATTTTTTTCTCATATCTTTAAATAATCTGCCGGACACAGCAGAGCTACTGCTACAAGACAGATATCTTTGATTATAGAGAAGGCCTATCGAAGTCTTATTTCGCTCATTTACTTTCAGAATACAGACATTTGTTGTTTAGTCATACATATTGATAATTAGATTCATCCTTATGTTTATACAAATTTCGGCCACGAGGTTTTTCCGAAGACAGCTAGTGCAGTTAATAGTTGTTATTGACGTATGTTGCGAATTAAAATAATGTTGTATATTAAAATTTTCTTTGTACTTTGGGAACTGAATCCTGTTACAGTCTTCCTTTCCATTTAAAATCCGATCTTTTATTGCAAAAACAGTTTATGAGTTTGACCCATCGTTAAAGTTAAAACTTTTTCTCGTGAATTTTGAAACACCCTCTATAGATACAGTTTATTTAGAAAGGGTTAGGCGAACTTTAAAAAAATATGCGACCTAAATTGTGATGAATGAGTTTTACACAGAATATACAAGCAGAAGCATGATATTAGAAACATGAAAGTGTTTAATGTCCGAAATGACTTTCATAAACAAGTTTACTTGTTTATTATATTTTTACAATTTTAGATGTATGTGGTTATCTTCGTTAGTGGCGTTCTTAGTGTCGTCGAATCACTTTATACGCGGACTGTAAACGAATTCATTTTTTTTTCTTTCTTTCTCGTTTTCTATCTAAATTATTGCTCCTCATGACCTGCATTATAGTTCATACTCAAATTCGTATCTTTATTTTCCAATTTCATATATTTATCCGTATGTAATAATATTATTATTATTAATAGCATGCACTTTTTTCTTATAAATATGAAAAGTGAAGTTATTTCTACAATTCTATTCTTTAATAACTTTCTTTTTTTTACTTAATGCTTCTACTCTGCTTACCTGTCTGAAAAGTCTAAACGTATATAAAAAGAATGAAGAACCATTACACATCTCTGAGAATTATTAAACCAGATTTATAAATAAATTATTTCGTTGAATATTTAATTTGAAACATACTATCTAAAGAAAAATTCCAACACAAGTATTAAAAATACTCACTAATTCATTTATATAAAATATTAATTTTATTTATTAAGAAATAGCGATGAATTTATGATTCTCAGAAATAAACGCAAAATAACTTTTAATATGAAGTAACTATTTTATTTTTAATGGTATACTAATTACTTAAAGTTAAGAGAAGATAACTGTTCAATTATTTATAATCACCGCTATCAATACGGAAAAATTGGGATGATGATTTAAGCAGTATTAATTATGAAAATTAATTAGTTAATTTTATTCTGCTGTTTTCTAATATGTATTAAAAACATCACCAAATTTTGAATATATCGAAGTAATTTTTATATGAAAATTATTTTTCTTCCGGAAAAAAAGTGGTAGCTTTATATTGTGAAGTATGATAATTCTGTTATTAAATTATGCTTTTTATATTGAATGTTAATGATAAAAATGTTAAATGGTAAAAGGTAAGTTTACACCGAAATTATAGTTATAAATTTTCGCATATTATTGTTGCAAAAATCCTTTAATAACTTGAGATTTGCTTTAACATGTTTTTCTCTAATCCTTTTGTTTTCATTCAGAAAAAAATGCGATTGTTCTTAAGTAGTATTAGGAGTGTTAATAAAGTATTTTTTTTCTTCATAAAAATGTCTAATAAAAACGTTTCAAAACTCGACATGACTTTAATGCAGTGAAACAGATTATTTTATGCATTTTTGTGGTATTTTTTTTTTAAGAGACGTTCAAGCACACTTGTACAAGAATTTATTTTTTAAAAGTTATGTATTTATTTATGCTTAAAATTCAATAAAGGTATAAGAAATTTTTCAATTCATTTTGGAATTTAAGATGTCACAGCACTACTTGATTTTATTAATTATAATTGTAAGAAATTTAAAGAACTTCCCTCTTCTCATGTTTTGAGATTCAGCTCATAACGTTTTGATGAAACTATTTAAAATTTAATTTAAAAGCCAAAAGAAAAGCAATTGAGTAGCTTTAAATATGCGAATAAAACTGAATAAAAAATTTTAAAATAAGCTTTAAATGGATTAAGGAAATCAACAAATTATTTATTTTAATCATTTCTTACTTTTTGCCTTTGTTTTATTTGAAGTTCAATGAAATTGCCAACGCATGTTTTTTAATTCACGTGCAAGCTCAGTTATTATTATGAAAACAAACTTTTATTATGTGAATTGATGATATAATAAGGGTGTTTTAAAAATATTTGATCAGTGCATTTCATTAAGAATATTCAAGTGTATAAAATTCTTAAATTTTAGTGAATCAGAAATTAAGCTCGTAATCGTTTACAAATTTTTACAAATATGAGGTAAATTACATATAAAAAGAAAATTTTATTTGCGATACATGCATTCCATGATTAAGTATATCAGCAAAAGGTGATTCCTTTATGATTTGCTTTTTCATTTTATTTTGAAAGCAATATTGTAGGATACTTATTTGAATTATTCATTGGTTGCGTTAAATTACATTTATTTTCCTTTTATATGCAATAAGAGGATTATTTTAAGAAGAATTTCATAGTTTTGAATTTTTGTCAATACTACTCAACAAACGGGCGATTTGGGTCTTACGTATTTAATTTGCAACAAACCTGCCTAAACGAAGGCTCGTCGATGCTATTGAATTTCAAATTTTTAACCCTGTCTTCTTGAAGGCGAGACCCTCATGTTATTGCGGCTTGGATTGTTTGACGATTTATGTCAAAGAAATTTAAAATGAAATAAATTTATCTGTTTTTAATTCATTCTTCCTTTATTAATAAGACTATGCTGATTTATATAAATCCAGGAACTTATTTAAACTATCTATTTTTGTAAATATGAGAGAACTCTATTTTACTATAACCTTTAGCATTTTGAGAAAAAATTTGTCTGATTCATTCGCAATCTTGTCAATCTCTTTTTTTCTTTTGACTTTTCATCTTCCATTCTTTCATCTTTTGCTTGAAAAATATTTGTTAAAGACGTCCGACAAAATGACAAAGTCAAAAGTCAATTTTAAATCTCCAGTTTCCAGACCAATCGCAAGATAAAAAAAAATAATAGTTTTAGTAACTTTTTCTCTTCAAATCCTATTTAAAATAAATATACATGCACAAGTTAGAAAAAAAATTATTTTTGCACCAAAATTCAATCAGTCTTGTTTGCTTAATTTTCTACCAAATATAGTAAAGTATTTTCACAATACGTTTTTAAAGTTTCTATGTAAATTTTTTCATACTATGTTATACATAACTTCCAATCCCAAAATCTTTTTAGTTCTTACTTTCAATGATAAAATATGAAGAAACTTTTGAATAAAATACAAAATGATGTAAAATTACTTTTATTGTTTTGTTTTTTTTGTACAAAAGTAAAACATTTCTTGTGAAACGTTTTGAGTTGAGTTGTTTAAATATTTTCCTGAAAGTAAAGTTTGAATCAATATGATAAATGTCGGTTTTTTGTTCATTAGAGAAATCGATTACAATTATGGCTGAGAATCTATGATACTATCATGCTTAAAATTCAATTTATTATTTAATTGTTTGCCCTCTAATTTCAAATATAATTTATAGTATGATAGTGGTTAATTATATATGTAAATATCAGAATTTAAAATTCTGGAAAATCCGTTTTAGTTTTGATTCTTTTTATCTGAAAAAAACTAATTCGAATAAAATAAATGTTTTATTTTTTATTAGCTACTTTTGGTGAACATCTGGTTCGCCAGGGTTATTGATTTTTGTATTTCCAATTAAATACCTTATACACAACTTAATGTTCATGACTTTTCCAAAAAATATTTTAAACAATGAAATTTTGGCAGATATCAAAGTTATATTATTTTAATAACCATATGCCATTTCTGTTCTTTATGTACATACCTTTCGAATACAGTCAATTCCCGTGACGCTTTAGCATTCTTAAAAATTTAATTTTCATTCTTCTAATTTTGACGATATTGTAGCTCTACTGTCTTATTTCTCCTGTAAATTATGGATATCTTAAAACGAATCTATCTTCCTTAACAATGGAAGGGAAATCACGCATTTATTTGTTGAAACAGTCAACATTTCTATTCAAAATGATATTTATTGTTAAAATTGTCCAAAAATATTCATGAAAAATATACTTATATAAATACAATTAAATAGCAAAATAATAACTAATAATATACAATTAAATTAGCATTAATAAAAGCAATATATAAATGATGTAAAAATTTGTTTGCTACAGTAATATTTTAAAGGACGTATCGCGAATAAACACTGAATTCTTGCTTTAATTTAAATTTTAAATCAAATTTAAAAAGCATTACTCCAATTTGAATATTTTCTTCGTCCAAATTATATAGTTACAAATTTAATAGCCCCAGACCAAATATTTTTTTTTTACTTTTAGAAAGCCAACACACACACACACACACACACACACACACACACACACACACACACACAATCTCATTTATTATTAGTAGAAATAGGGATGTAAGAATGAATTTATTTTTTGAACTGTGCTTATTTGCCATGCTATAAATGTATTATGTTTTTATCGAGTGGATCACATGTCACGATATCACCACAAAAAAGGATATCTCAGATAAGAAGATAAGAATGTTATTATATATTGGTTATTTTTACTTTCTGGTGTGGTGTGGAATTTTGGAGAGAGAATTTTCAGCTCAGGCGTCATCCTCATCATCTGACTACGGTTCAAATTTACGAAGTCCGTCCCAAAGTAACCCTAGTGTTGCTTTAAAACGGGACGTTAATAGAACTAAACTAAATTATTTTTGCTTTCTTAGTAAATACAAAACGAAGATGTCGCTTTCGGAATCCACTGCCGAAGATTAGATTTGCTTTTGTAAGAAGGGTCAGCGCAGAAACCGGTCGTAATGAAGGATATTTTGTATTGCTGACATGATTAAATATTGCTAATCACGGTGCCCAGCCATTCAACTTTCACTGTTCTGATTCATACTAGGTCGAGTTTTTCATTTTGAATACACTAGTTCCTCTGCTGTTTTCCAAACCTATTTACCTTATTACTGTTATTATTTGAGAAATATCATTATTATATTTTTGCCTTTGACCCTGTCAAACCTGAGGCATTTAAAATATGGAATGGAAAAATTTCAATGCATTGTTTAGTTTTTTGGCATAAAAATGGTGTGGGGTCTTATACCTTCTTCAGATGACATACGTGCCTCTTAGGGAAGGGATTATACCATATCTGGTGATGGACATTATAAATAAACCATAATTTCCACCTATACAGTAGCGGTCTTCCGATTATTCAGTTTTTTTCTTGGGTCTATGCATGGACTGCAACTTATAGCAACTTTTGGTTTGGTAAAATTGGATTTTCTTGAAGTTTGATAAAATTTGCAATTTACTACCTCCTGCTCTTACCCAGATCGTAGCGCAAAAATAATCGTTTGAATATTCGGTATCAGCTTCATTGGGTGAGTTCACATTTGGAAGCTCAAAGCACTATTCTGCAGTTTGAGTTTTTGAAACATTTGTGAGAATTTCAAAATGTTATTTCCATTAATGTAATATTAGAGTGTTGACAGGGTTCGTTTCTCAGCAAATTAAATCAAAACATAGCCACCTTATCCCTAATCAATCTTATAGTGACTCAAGTTCATTATAACAAAAATAATTTTATTTCGAAGAATCTCTTATACTCGAAACATAGAATAATAGAAATTCATCTGGTAGAATACAAAATAATTATACATCTTACAAACCAAGTATATGACAAAAGCAAATATCAGAATATTCTTAATATTAAACAAGTATGTTAGTAAAAAGCAATGTTAACTACTAAGGATATATGCAAGAGTCTGAATATTAATATGTACGGATCGCAGCGACAGCATTTGTAGGATTTAAAGTTGAGCCCTAAAGAGCATTACTTTTGTAGCCTTTCCCATGGGAAGCATGTCCCGTTCTTGGCAGGTAGTAATCTATTCCGTAACTATTCTGTACCTTCCCGGGTGGCGAGAACCAACCACTGTGCCAGAAGATTTCTGTTCTATTATCTGATGTGGTTCCCGGTGGGAAGGGTGAATGTATAAATTAATAAATGTTTTGCGCATACACAGAATTGTCTATGCACATTTTTTTTAATACAATGTTTAAATATTTCCTTACATTCCGAGTATTTAATTCAGATACTTCATAACAAATGATATTATAAATTTTCCTAATTACATAGGTACAGAGCATTTTGTTCCAAATTATCTGACTGACAACTCTAGACACCTTAAAATAATCAGTGTCGTAGAAACCATGGATCTATGGAGTGGGAATCTTTATTTGATTACAATTAGGGGTTGCAATACCGGTATACCGGGATACCGAATACCGGTATTTTGAGCCATTTGTACAATTTTGTAATACCGGTATTCACAGGTTTAAAAACCGGTTTTTCGGTATTTACTAGAAATTTTTAAAATTTCTACACTATATGTTCAGGTATCGCGAACATAGCAAAATAATATGCGTTTTTGTTTTTATGTCTCCATAACGGGCGCAATTAATTAGCTAATTAGCAGCTTAATTAATTGCTTAAATCTAAATTAGCGAAACATGGAATATCCCTGAAAGAAAATATTGTATCCTTAAAGACTGATGGAGTAACAATTATGAAAAAAGTTGGAAAGTTGATTGGTGCAAATCAGCAGTTGTGCTATGCGCATGGAATTCAATTAGGAGTAATACATGTATTATACCAAAAAAATAAAGAACAGAAGAATCCAAAAACTGTGGATATAGAAATTCCGGATTCCAACTTTGAAAAGAGTAAGAGTGAGAGTGATATTGACAATGAAGATAATGACAATGTAATTGTTGAAGAAGATATTGCTAATGAGGATGAAATATTAACCTATCAAGAATTGCTTCCTATAATTTATAAAGTTCGAAAAATTGTTAAGATATTTAAACGTTCCCCCACAAAAAGGATATTTTACTAAAATATATACTAACTGAAAATAAAACAGAATATATGTTAATATTAGATTCTAAAACACGTTGGAATAGTTTACTCCTAATGATGGAACGATTTTTGAAACTGAGAAGTCCAATCCAAAAAGCAATAATTGACTTAAACCTGTAAATTAATTTTTCAGACAGTGAATTCGACTTAATATCCAGAACTGTATCAGCTCTACTTCCAATAAAACTGACTATTAAGGCATTGTATCGAAGAGATTCTAATTTATTAACAGCTAATGCAACAATAAATTTCATGTTGCAGTCACTGAAAGAACAGCACACATCATTATCTGAAGAATTATATATTACATTGAAAAATTGCAACAAAACAAAGGCATACCGAAATAGAAAATGTCTTACGGTATTTACATAATTATAATGATTTTAAAAATGAAAATGAAAAAGAAGAAAAGAAAATAACCAATTCAAATCTGATTGAGTTTAGAGTAAATTTTCTTAAAATTTTTTATCCACAACCATATCTACTTTCAGAAGAATTCGGTTCAATTATCGAAGATTATGATGTCACTACTGTCGATAGTGAAAAGGGATTGTCTCTTGAACAGAAATTAAAATTAGCGATAAATAAAAAAAAATTCAACGAACCAAAATACAATACAGAAATCAGCTATATCCAAAACCATCCGACGAGAAATCAATTTATTTGAAGATGAGGAATTTAGAGGTAAATGCCTGGAAAAAGTATATTGCTCATTGCTAACAGTACCACCAACTAGAGTAGATGCCGAAAGAGCGTTTTCGACAGCTGGTAATTTTTACACAAAATTACTTTTTAGGCTTAATGATAGTACAATTGATGCATTATGTTTTTTAAGATCACATTTCAAAAAGTTGTAATAGTACCCCAGACTGAATAGTGATATTTGCACTTTTTTGTGATTTAAATAAATAAGATGTTTCTTTACTTTTTTGTGATTATATACTGTTATAATTTATAAGTTACAAATTATTTTTTGTGATATTTACACTCTCTAACAAAAGTGGCAAATAAAACAAAGAAACAACCGTGTTTTCTTTCCTTTTCTAAAATTTCTAATACCGGTATTAAGATTTAAAAAATACCGAATACCGGTATTGAACTTTTGGTCCGGTATTGCAATCCCTAATTACAATCTAATCAGATTCTTATTCGAATTCTATAAATGCGATGCAAACTCACCATTCCATGCTTACAACTGATAGACAAATAAGCATTTTTGTATTTTTTTCTCGGTATCTGAATAATTCCACATTTATTTTTATTCATTAGAAGCATTCAATTTATTTTAAAAGAATAGTGTCTTTGCTTTACGAGTCCCAAACAGACAGATCAACTTGATGTTACTCTATATCACTTTCAGCGTATCCTAAACAATCCGATAATTTCAATGTTAATTGTAAAATGGTAGTATGGGCTGTTGCTCTGTGAAAATTGCATCATAAAACATGCAAGGTGAAAAGTTTTTCAAAACTCTTTACTGGCCAGACCATTTCACCTAAACATACTTAAATTTAATTTTCAGTTATTTCGATTTAATATCTTCTCGCATTTTTTTTTCAAAATTTAATTAGTATAAGGAAAACAATGATAGAATCCACTGTTCTTCTGACAATGATAAAATCCAAAATTCTATAAACTTTTAGCAGATTCTTCATTATATATTTATCTATAAGTAAAGTACCAACGAAATCTTTTATATTTAAGAAACACAAATAAAAATAGAATAAGAGAGGAATTTTTCCAAAGAAAAAATTTTATATTTGAACAATGTTATATATTCTCTAAAAGGAATAAAATTTTCATTTCTTTTGTAGAGCTCATTTTTTTATAAAAAGTTGAAAGAAGGATATGTGTTTACAATGCATTATGAAATTCATATCTAAGCTTCAATTAAATATTTATGAGTTTTTTAAAAGTCTATTATATTGAGAGTGTTTGAAAGTATATCTTCGTGAAGTTTTTCAGAATTCAATTTCTTTTTTCAATATATTTGAATTTATTTTGCTTATAGTATATTTGCAGGAGCAAAATAATAATCCTAATAATAATAAATTCAGTTCCAGTAATATTATTTCATATAAATACACTATTTCATAAAAAATGTTGAACCTTGTTGAAATTGTTGAATTTTGATATACTTTATAACACAAATTAAAACATGATTTGAAAATAGTTTTTTACCTTAAAACATAATTCTAAAATTTTAGAAAAGATGCGAAATTTAAATTTATATGATCTGAGATTTTCTTTTCGTATTTAATTTATGTTGAATAAACATATATTTTTCTTGGCAAATAATTTTATTTTTTGATTACAAATAACGAATATGTTTGAAAGTATATACATTTTTTTTTTTAAAGGGAAGCATTGGAATATTTTTGTTTATCAGATTCATAATTATAAATATATGAGTATGAAAAATAAAAGATTCTAAATGTTGTCCAATCTTATAGTTCTATTTTTTTTAACTTTTCAATTTTAAATATATCGAAGACCAAATTTATGCAATAGAGAAGAAAATGTAGTCACGATTGTCATTTTCATTCCCAAATTTTGACTGAAATTATTAATTAGCAATTTTTAATTAAACTTTACGTTTTAAAACTTTTTTTAATTTTAAGTTTTAACTAAGAAGGTAGAAAAGGCATGCTAGCGATGTAAATGATTACTATTAAATATTATGGCATTGAAATACTGTGTTTCATTTTTACAATTTCATCAAACTTTCTCATAATATTTATCAGAATGTTTAGAAATTGCTTTATTTCTCTTTGAGTAGTGATGTAGCTCATTTGAAAAATTATATTTTAGTTTACGTTTTAGATTGAATAACTGACTGCAGTAATACTTACTTTCATAGCAGTATTTGAATAATTATATCCATGATGAAATTTAACTCTGAATTAAAATAGAAATTATTAAGTAATTTTTCGAAAGGTAAAGAGGGTTGCAATATTATACCTAAGGCATTCCATAGTTTACATGACAATCTGTGAATAGTTAGCTACACCTATAAACAGTAAGTTATATTTTGAAAATCGTAAATAACTAGTCAATTTAGTAAATCTTTCGATACCATTTCAGGGCTGTATACAGTGGACAAGCCAAAAGATTAATTCCCCACTATTGGATGTGTGCTATCAGACGGATTTATGCAATTCAACACATTTCAAATTTGTTACTGCACATAATATTGGGGGTACTGCATGGTTTAAAATTGTTACCTTCACTTTTCATATAAGTGCAATAGCTAAGTATGTATAAGTGCAATATACTTGCTTTTCTAAATAAATAAAACAAAAATTATATATTTATGAAAGTGTTAAATACATCTTATATTTAATGGGGATTTGCTGCTCACTAAAACTATCAACGTTTTGTCTTCAAAAGTATTTATGGGATATATTTTTCTCTTTAGATATGCATCACTCAGCAAGATTAAACACAAAATTTATGAAGGAAGTATCTTATAAGAACTAAAAAAACTATTTGCTAAAATGTTATTTAAATTGCATATATTTGGTATTTATTTGAAAAACGCGTAAAAACATAAGTTTCATACTGTTCAGTGACTTAAATTCCTCATATTACTTGTACTTTTAAACCCAAAGTGAATTGCAATAACCTGCAGAATTATAAAGAACGAAAGATATAACGACATCGACGTTCAATATTACAGCGGTCTAAACAGCTTTGAGTCTCCATCAGCAATATCTTTTCCCCTAGCCATCAGTTTTACATTCTTCTTATTTTGAAGTCCTATAAAAAACAATTATTCGATTAAAAGTGTATTCACTTTAGCTAGGGAGAATCCACATTTTTTTATATTTAGTGTTCATTATTAACCCTTATAATGGCAAGAATGCTTTTTTGAAGAAAAGCAAAAAAAAAAAAAAAATGTATATAGGTAGCTTTTTTACGCTATAAAAAACATAAAAAAAATAAATAAAAAAAATCGTGTAATAAAAATTGTTTATTAAAACTAAGTTAAAAATTATTTTATAGTGGTAGTATATTTTTATAAAGTTGTATGTATGGTATACTATACAAAATGAACATAAGGGTTAAAGCAGAAATCAAAGTATAAAGTTCTATAAAGTTTAATGCATCTAAAATTTTTATAACAACATTTATTTCCATTAAAGAATTATGGTTACTTTTATTATTAATTTCTAAAAAGCTATAATTTTTCATTTCTTGAAATTATGTTTAAAGTACATATTCATCATCAAAAATCAAATTTATTTAAAGAAGTATATTCAAATGAACTTTTTTATAGTCTATTATAAGTTATTTTATAAATATATATGTAAAATTTCTCATCTGTAACAAATGGTTAAAAAAAATCTTTTTGGAATGAACAATCATACTTTATTTGAAATATTTTGTAGCATTTAATGTTTAATTTCTTTAGAAATATCTAAATATTTTCAAAAACTTAGCATTTAAAATTTTGAATGAGATTGAAATTACTGATTAATAAATAAATATTAAGAAATTGAATGAAATAAAAGAATTAAATAACTCCATTACATAAACATTAATTAACTAATTATCATTAAATAAACATTAAGGAGTAAAAAAAAATATTAACTGAAATAAAACAAATATTCAAAATAAAAAAAAATAACCGCAATGAAACATAAAGAAAGTTCTGCCATTTAAATCTCATTTGATAAATAGAAGAATATTTTTACTATCAAAATTTCATCGCATTAAAGGAGAGAAATCAAACTGGAAGATCAATGTCAATATATTATTTAATACTTTCACACAATTAAAAAATATTTCTAAAAAACTGTATAATTATTTGTGGAAAATGTTTATCCTGTAACTTAATTAAAGCCCTTATATTTTGAACAGATAAAATATAATAAAAGATATTTCTCTGGATTTTTGCAATGGAAAAGATTAATATCAAAAGTAATTGAGCATTATTTATCCTACACAAAAGGAATTAAATATTATTTGTAAAGTTTCTGGAAACTTTAACATTATTTTTATGACTCTGATTTTATGATTCTAATTTAATATTAAAAGAAAGAAGTCTTTTTAACGTTATGAGTTATCCTATTAACTATGACCAATAATTAAGAAATAAATTACTTAGAAATTGTTACATATTGATATATAACATGTGACAATTTACATGTGATCAGAGATGTCTTTGCTTTAACGAATAGTTCATTGCTCTGTTTATTTCGGTTGGCATCGAATAAAAAATTCATTGGAAACATCTCATTTCTTTCTCTCTGAATTACGGACAATCGAAACAACCACACGTGCCAATTTTGGCCTGGATATTTGCAAGTACTAATTAGCGATATGTAGTAATTTTGTTACGTATAAATAAACAGTGTCCAGGTTTCCCAAAACAATATTTGATTTCTTGCGCTTCTTTATAATTAACTCCCACACTTCAAATGCAAGAGAAAAGAAATAATACTAATTTCCGCATAAATAGATCGATTGCAGAGAAAAAGATGATAATAAGGGGTTGGAGATATGAATGACAGTGGATATAGAAAAAAGTAGTGTGATATTGATTTGTATTCTTACAAGGCATTGTGTAAAGAAATAATAGTTGGATACAGTAATGTGTGAATGGATTTTTTTTGACAAATAATTGGCACTATTCTTAAGTACAGCATTCATATTTATAAAATTACCCCCAAAATAGCAAATTATGCTGTAGGAAAATATTTATTTCTCTCATTTAAATTGCATAAAAATAAATGCACACCAATTGTTCTATTGCTGATTGCAAAATTACTAATTTTTCGTATGAGGTGGATATAGATAGACAACAAAAAATTCAAGATTAAATTGTTTCCACTGATAAAGTTGATTAGAAGAAAGAATAGTGATTTTTGTTGTAGGAATACATTTAATTCATTTATTTAAATGATATAAAAATAAATTGAAATCAGCTGTTCCACTGCTGATTGCAAAATTGTCAATTTTTGTATGACGTAGACATAGATAGACAACAAAAAATTCTATACTAAAACTGCTGCAACTGAAAGTTGAAATTTGCGACTGCAACAAAACAGTTCTCGCTTTCCTGAGTAAAAAATATGCAAATCATTCATAAAATATTGTTAGAAGAATTTCATGCTATACTGGCGCAAAGCATAAATTAGGGAACTAATTGCCACTGAATACTCATTCTGACATCACAATAAATTATTTTATAAGAATATCATTTATTAGGATTATTAGGAAACATTATTAGGAAAAACATATTAATAGTATTTCTTTTTTTATTTTTATAAATGAACAAGGCTTCGTGGAAAGAGTGTGCATAACTGTTACAATCACAAGCGATCTGTGAAAGTAAGAAAGTGAGCAACTTGGTAAGAAAGTACATATCATTGTTTTAATCATAGTTTTGTTTTATAGGCGTAGATATAACAAGAATGGGAGATATTTCTCAGTTAAAAGCCTCATTTCCAAAAGCCTCTCTTAAAAATCCACATTTTCGACTTCATATTATGTTACTTTTCAAAATTCTGATGCATAATCAAATATTTTAAAGTAGTGCCATGTAATATGATAATATTATAATTAATTAATGGAGCTGGAATATTGATCGAATCATGTATCAAATTGGTATGTTGATTGAATCTGTAATATGTGAAAATGATAATTAGGATACTGAAGCATATAATTAGAATATTATAATTTAATCGTATAATTAGTATATAATGATTTCAAAGGAAGCTTTCAATAATCCAATTAATAATATGACTGAGATAATGTGTATAATTTCTTAGTTTAAAATATATTAAAAATTTATTTAGCTTTTTAATTATTTATATATCAAAATTTATAATTTGTGTATGGTAAAATATAAAAGCTTTTTTGTTTAAACATCTCAAAAAGCATGGATAAATAACAAAATGCTTGAATGGATAATCTCCTTTTGTAGACAATTATTTGAATTTTTTTATTTTCATAACTTAATTCATAATTGTGTGTAGTGCATATTTAAGAGAAACTCTGAAATTAATTATATAGCGTTTTTGTCCTTTGTAATCAATGATTTAGAAAGATGGTGAGCAAACCGATCCTTACTCCATGTACGACTTGCTTAAATATTTTCTTCAATCAACATCTGATTTAAGATAGCTATTTGATACAATATTAGTATATGAAATATTATTTAGCAAAAGAAAATGTTTAGAAATTTAATTTTACATCTTTATTCTTCGAAATTAATAATTAATTTTTACATCATATATTATGAGTTCTTATTGAGATTTATAATAAATTACATTAATCTAAATTTTTAATTTCTTTTGGATCTCCTCTAAAGAGTTTGTTCAACATCAATTTTTATTATTTATTTAATACAGTTAGTATTTTTCCAATATGTTTAATAAATGATAACCTCTGAATTCTCACTATCAACAATCATACCTATTTTTATTAAATAAAAAAAGGGATATTGTCGTGTAGATAAACAGTGTGTTAACTAAAATCAAAGATAACACTCGCTAATCTCAACTCGATACTTTATTCAGAGAACTAAATGTTATATCTGTTTTTATCAACAAGAAGAAATAACTAAATTTTATATCTGTTTTTACCCACAAGACGAAATAACTCGAATTTTCCAGATTTAGAAAGGTAGAGAAAATATAAGAACAATCTAGTACAAACGAGAAATAACAGAAAGTAAACCAAGCAGTCAGATACGAATTGTCGCTTTCAGTCCATCGTATAATATCATTGAGCCATTCAGTCCACGCTGAGTTAGAACAAGTTTCGTTATAATATATTAATCTTCTAGGCAGTCAGATTTTTCTGTGGAATATAATAAAAAATTGCAGATAATTAAACAGGATTCCTTTTTTAAATAAAACAACTAGTTTTATTTCTTCAAGAATATGCATTTTTTTTAACTTTCTAGTATATAGAGGAAGTATTATAATCTTCAAAAAATTCCAACTTGGTTTTGACGTATCTTCACGTTTCAAACTTCCTTAAGTCCAAACATGTTTTTGTCATTATGTTTGTCTGTCTGTCTATATCTGTGCATACAGCAACTGAAATGCATTTTGAGATAAAAAGTTGAGAGTGATATGGTAGTAGCATTGTGGGCTCGCAAATAATAGAATTCTAGGGGAAAAAAACAGAACAAAATAAAAATCAATCTATGGTGAACATTTTCTAGCATGGAATAAGAGAAAGAATGGAAGTACTAAATGTCCTTTTATTAATCAATCATAGCTTTACTTTCTTTACACGAAAAATACTGTGTAAGTGAAGCAAGTATGTAAAAATTAACAGGAAAAACGTATATGCAAAATATCAATCGAATGCGTCTATTAGCCGTAGTTTATTAACAATACCAATTCAAACTGTGTAGATTTATAATCGGAATGCATTTTATTGATGCGATGCCTTTACAAAAAATAACTTTGAGGAACAAACATTGTAACACATTTACTGACTTTATTGACTGTTTTTATATTAACTTTTAATTCTTTTTAAAGAAAAACAGGAATTCAAGGGTGAAAATTTATTTCTCTTTAATTGAATTTTGAAATCTATGGGGTTTAAGTGTTATTTTCGGTTTTATAATAACTTTTAAGTAGTACTTCAAATTTCATTGGTCGTAATTCTATGATTGCCACAGTTTTTAAAATATATAGAGAAATGTTTCAGAATGTTGTAATTATATGCGGCATTATCAGACATGCGTAGAATGTTTTAGGTATCAAGTTCGAACATTTCTGCACATCAAAAATGTAGAACGTAATGAAGAAAGTGAATTTTGTTCCCTTACTTGCGCCTGTTTCATTTCGTATGTTCACTGTAATATTACCTCAAGTCAAACTTATTTCTATTGTTTTCATTTCTTAATGATTCTGATTTATGTATCAATAGAGCAATTCATCGTTCTAATAATTAAACTTATATTATATTTTAAATTTAATATACTTATTCAATTACTTTTTCTTTCCAGAATTTATGGATAACGCAACCGGAATGTTATTAACATATTTTATATGGCTATGAATCTACACTAAAGTCTTCCTGTAATATTGATACCACCACTGAAAACAGAGATTTACCATGATTCTTCATCAATGCTATTAATGTAATGTGATTAAGAACCTTAAACTTGGCGAGGAACTTTGTTATTTTGGCGAGAAATTCCAATATGCTATCGGGAGACTGAAATGGTGAATAGCTCTTATTTTATGATTTGTTTTTGATGTATGTGCTGTTCGTTTGTACTACTGCTGTTCTTTGTGTTTTTGTTTTCTGTTTTTCCTATTTTCTTGTGGGAAAAAAAGAATCGTTTTTCATTATCTCCAGTGTTCGAACTTCTTTCACTGTACACACACCAAACGATATCAGACATAATATTTAATTGGAATTTTCAGTTTAAAAATGAATTTTAAATATTTGTGATTAAACATCGCTTGATATTTCTATTATACTTTTAACCTGTTAGAGATGCAAATGACAGTTTCTATCTTTGGAATAGATTATTTCTTCCAATTTCTTATGAATTCCTCTTATCATACTTGACATCTAAGCATTTCAAATTATTCATATATTTCAAATTTATTTATATTTGCTAGATGTGTTAAAATTGAGAATTCTTTGCACGTACTTTATTTCTGAATACGTCAATATCAGATAAGTCGTACAAACTGAATTTAAATATGGTTTTCTTTGAAATGTTTTCATAAAATGAAATTATTTTGCGTTTAAAAATAATCTACGATTGAAATCTTTTTTTAAGCTGAATCAAAAACTTTTGAAAAGCTTTCCGGTAATATTATTTTATCAAATTTGCCATGTATTACTTTTATTTGTGTTTTATTCTATAGTGAGATTTCATTTTTATTTTATTATTATATTAATTTATTTTAATAGGAATCTCACGAGTTTTAAAACTGAGATGTATAAACATATTTCAAAACTGAGCATTGCAATTTAATGATTAGATTCAAATTTTACATAGATATCCTCATTCGATGTGCGTCATTAAAACAAGGTTTCTTACAATTTTTAGGTACAATTATTTAAAAAAATTATTATGTTTCTGTGATAATTGCGGGAAAAGCTTTGAAAAGAAAAATTAACTTAAAAAAAATGTTAGATTATGATATTGTTCAGAACTCTGTGCTTGCATGAACCTCGTTATTTGATATGTCAGTTATTTTCAATAAAATAGAATTTTTTCAACATTCCAATTATTTTCACCAACCAAATATATTGTACAATTTTTTGTATTCTTTTCTCAAATTCAATTGACAATGAAATATTTAGCAATATAAGTTTTAACAATTATTATATTTTTTAAATATCATTAATTATATATTTTTAATAATATAATTTTAAATATTATTATATTTTATTTAAAAAATATATTCAAACGTTGTAAAACAGTTGGAAATAAACAAAATGTATAAACCCTACTGCTTATTTGAAAGCTTTTTATGAATGTGTTTTCATATGAAAGTTTTCTTTATAAATGCATACATGTTTCATTAAAAAAAAAAAAAAGATAAATTTCAATGTGTTTCGAATTTTTGTCACCAAGACTTAAATTCGCTTCAATGAAAATATTAATCTTATTTATTGTTACATCTGTTGTTGGTTATTATTTGAAAATAAATTATTAAAATATGCTACTATTAAAGACAAATAAAATCTCAATTAACTGGATTTACGAATAAAATTTTTAATGCAAAATGAAATTGTTTAATATTAGAAGAAAAAAATTTCTTAGGCACAATATATGAATCGACAAAAATTACAAGAAAATGTTTTGCTTTCATAAAGCATTACAACGTAAAAAACGAGAAAGCATAATTTAAAAATAGTTTACATTAGTTATGTTAGCTTCAAGATTTAAAAAAAAATGATCTTTTTGAAGGAAAAAAAAGAAGGATATATTTTATTTATAAATAAATTTGACAATATTAATAAACAGCATTCTATTACTTTTAATTTCTTTTTTAGTTATATCATGGAATTTATTTATGAACGCAAAACATTTTCATGCAATTTTTGTCGATTCATATATTGTGCCTAAATACATTTTTTCTTCTAATATTAAAAAACGAAATTCGGACTCAGAAATAATAACATTGATTGCCATGATGAAAGAAGAATTTAATATATTCTGTGTCATTATTCGCATATTTAATTTTTTCTAAATGTATATTGCGATATTTTTAAAATTGAATAAACCTTTTAATATTATTTTACAAATTTTGCTCAAATAAGATAGTGCAGAATAATTTTGCAATAGAAGACCTTATTAAAATATATTTTTTTGAATATTCGACACTTATAGCTAAAGACTATCGAAAAAATCATTCATAGCTCCAAAAAATGTCTCTCAAATTTTTATAAAAATATTTAAATTAATATTTGTTTTCCTCAATTATATTTAATTTCAGTATTTGTTTTGAAATTTTAAACAAGCGAAAAAATTTCCCGTTATGTTAAAATGTATAGAACTTTTGTTCTCGTCCAGCTGGTATTACTTTTATCGACAATATTTCCATCAGCTAAAAACATGCTTAGGAAAAGTATTGAAAGTCTGCACTCCATATCTGCTTTTTCGAACAAGCGGAATTCGATACTGGTAAGAAGTACAGTTACTTCCAGTATTTATTTTTAACCTTTGAGCAAAGAAGGAAAACGAATAATAGGAAATCGAATATATAATGTAGTTTCCAGCATAAAATACCAATGTAATAAACTTTCAATATTACAAATAGTATAAGGTATTTAAAAATTAAATTACATATTTATAATTAACATAACGACTTAATCAGTTGCAATGTTATCAATGAGATTCCTGTCTTGATGTAAGTGGCCTTCTCAAAAGTTCTCGCATTCTCTCTATTAAATGTAACTATTTATTATTAACTACATGTCATTTTTAACCAATAAATATAGAAGAAAAAGAGTGAAATTACCCAATGGTGTTAAAATTTGGAGATACATTTTGACGATTAACTGCAGGAATGTGACTAGTACACAAAAACCAAGAAATCGAATGTGGATTTTGCATGTATATGTTTTAAGTGACTGAAACCAAATTTTGACATAATCGTAGTAGTCGCACACCAAAATTGCTCGCCAAATTGCCAAATAATTAATTCATTACGCTTTGGTGTTATCACGTTTATAAGATGGCGAAATTACAGATCAACATACAATCAACTCATTGACAGATCAGATTCCATATTGGATACATATCTTCACTTTAGTTGTTAAACCTGTGAACCAAATATTATTGGTCTAGCTCTTTTCGATTTGTAATTAACGTGTTATCTACAAATTCGGACAATCAAATAGGCAGATTTCTTCTGAAATGATTTAGTTCAAATTTTCACAGAAATTGACAAATGAGACATAAAGATCACATATCAAATTTCACCAATCTAGCTCAGAGCATTTTTGGTTTTTTGAGTTCATAGGCAGATAGACATAATGACAAAAATATATTCTTCAGGCTCAGGGAGATCTGAAACGTGGAGATCCAATACGAATGCAACATTTTCTCTATATGTGTTTGTTCTCTTGGAATATACAAAATCCTCCAATACTATATAATGCTAATAAAATATCCAAAAGAATTTTCGTATCTTATACAATTTTTTTTTATTTGAATTTTTTAATAAAATGGGTCTTTGCGTATTAATTAAATATTAGTTTTATTATATTTTAAATTCTATTTTTTAAAAGGTTCGTTTAAAAGAATTAAAAATTATTGAATACTGTACATTAAAATCTAGATATAGTTGGAACATTTGGTATCGTTTTCATTGAATGAATGCCAATGACGAGGGTGGTTCTTTAGAAGCTCTTAGGCTCGGTGGCCTTTCATCTTCTGTTCGGCTGAAATATGAATGAGTACTAGACAACTTTCATTGAATGATCATTTCTTAATATTAAAAAAATAATAACATTTTTATAATAATCAATGTTTTTATCATTTTTTTTTTCTCTCGTGAAATTCTTTTATTTTTTTCCCCTTTCGGTGTTTTGGGAAAAAATACTGGTCGAAATTCAATTGTTAAACTTTAAAGCATTAAACAAGCTGATATTTTTTTATAAACTCAACGAAGAAATTTAGAATTGATAATATGCATTATTTTAATTAATAAAGAAGGGAAATATTATTTTTATTCTTTTGATAAATTCGAGATAATAAAATTGTATTGAAGATTTTTTTAATATTTTTAAAGAAAGAAAAATAATGTGATTTCACAAAAGAAAAAGCACCCATCTGTCATATTCTGGATTCACAGTAATAAAAGAATAAAAATGAATATATAAAAGAAAACTAAAAGAAACGTAAATGTTACTAAGTAACGAAATTAATTTAATTGACGTCATACTTAATATTTAATAATGAATCATATTGAGGAATACCAAAGTTTCTTTTTGCTATTGTAATAATAAAACTTAAAAACTAATATATTTTATAGCAGTGTTCTTTTAAATGATTCGGCTTTAAAAAAAAAACTTATGAAGTTCTTTTATAAATTTATGTACAATTTTTTCTAAAGATTTGAAGATTTTTGTATTTAAATTTCTTGTTTAAAAAAATTTATTTTAAATTTCATCTGGCTTTTATTCATTTAATTTTATTATCATATTATATCCTCAAAAATTTCATGCCATCGACAGTTTATTTAATTTTTTTATATAAAAATCACAGAAATATTTATTTTGTGATTTTTTTTATCCAGTGAAATTTTTTTTCATCATAAATAATATTTGATATTTCCGTAATTTATCTAATTTTAGTGAAACTTTATTGCATTTCCTGATAAAATTTCTTATAAAATTTAAATTATTTTATTTTGAAACGTATAAAAATATTCTGCAACAACTGAAATAAATTTGATATTATATTCGTCGTATTTAATTCTATTGTTTTTGCGAGATTTAAAGATAACATTTTCTTTTATAGTTACAATAAGATTAAGAAATTTAGCATGCTTTTAATATGCTTTTTAAACATGTTTTTTTATTCGTTACCTTAAAGAGATAATGTAATATGAATTCTTTTTGCTCTTAGATTTCTGTTAGGATTCTAATATTGTAAAATATATAGAAAACTCATTCGCATTTCATTTCCATTAATTTTTGCACCTACTTTAATTATATAAATTTGCTCTGATGTTATTCGTCAAGATTGATTCCCAGTCACCAAGTTATAAAGTGAAAAAACCATTGAATTATTTTGACAAATATATTTAAGCTTATTTAAGTCGAGTTAAAATTTATCCAATAGTAGTTTACCTGGACATTTTTCTGTTCATTACTCACGGGGGTACTTAAAGTCGTATGTATGTATGAATATGATGAAAATTATTATATGTAGGAGCAGAGTTAGAGATAAAAGGCAATTATTTTAACCTTTTGTAGAGTCGGCTTTATTCTAGGAAATCGCATGGCACAGTGTGATATACATGATGTCTCACAAACCTTGACCGCGGCTTTTATTCCTTAAATATTGATCATAGACATATACTGTAAATTACAAAGTTGCTAAAAAAAGGTGCAAAATGTTATGAAATCGATCAAAATTTTCAGAGGAATAAACTTAAAAAAAAAAAAAAAATCTTAAAATTTTATACGGAACCCGTACAAAAACATTCCCAATACAGCAAAATGTGCTCCATCCTTTAATAAGGTCATGTACAAATTTTCTGCAATTTGTCACAAAAAGTATCAAAGATATGAAACTACATAAATGCTGACTTAAACCACTTTTCGATGCCCTGGATATGAGTTCGCAAAGAAGAAAAACCATGTCGGATGTTCGTGTTTTAGGGGTCGTACACAAATTAACAAAGAAAGTAATGATTGAATAAATAAATAATAACTTTGCTTTTTATTAGTTCAAAAGTATTAAAAATGTGTAGAATTAATAACTTAAAGGAAAGATTACATAACTTAAAGGACATAAGGAAAGATTACATAACTTAAAGGACATAATTAAAGATTACATAAGGAAATATTATTTAAAGGAAATATTACATAAGTTTTTTTACAAGTTCGTTGACTGTGCTATTTTTAAGTTATATTCTGTAATTCATGATATAAAATTTTAATGTATTTTTCAGGAAGCATAGATTTTAAAATTTGTATTTAAAACTAAAGATATGAAGCATATTTTATATCCTTATGATGCATTCCTGCGTCGCGTCATCTGCACTGATGCTGTAAACATTTGCATTTTAATTTGTGATGGGCCTTTCACCAACTTTGTTTTAACATATCTTTGAGAGTTTTCATGATAAAATTCTGAAAGTTTGTGCATGGCCTTATTAGAGAATGGGGCACATTTTACTCACTGGAAACCTTTTTGTACGGGGTCCGTATAAAAATTTAAATTTTGTATTTTTTAAAGTTTAATGCCCTGAAAATTTTAATCTATTTCATAAAATTTTGCACTTTTTTTACGTAACTTTGTAATTTACAGTGTAATGTTTGTGATCAATATTTAAGGAATAAAAGCCGCGGTCAAGGTTTTGAGACACCCTGTATATTGGTTATTATCTTACGGTATCAGCTGGCATGCATATCGATTGTCATTTCATCTGCGTCTATATTATCTTTGAGGCAAAACAAGAGTTCTATTCGATTCTGTTCGAATAAGTTTTTGGATTTCGATAATTGAATCGATGGGTGAAGAGATGTAGAGAAAATTCTCAGTATTATTGTATCGTGTTCGAAACTGACACACTTGCTTCTGCATAAGTCAACATAACTTTGATCCATGAGATTGCATGGCCACTTCCATAATGAAGAAATTCACGAAGTATCAGTGTAAAGTGTTGGGACACCGAAATATATAGCCCTGATGTATCATGATGTGGCTTTGATATGATTTTCCTGCTGGAAAAGGCATTGGAACTACGCCTTTTTCACTCGAATAATAAAGTCATGAATATCATTTGAAAATTGGTTTCAGTCTAAACCAGCAAGATATCCACTGTTTGGTGAACTAGTCAAGCAAGTACTTTTGTGGTGAGGAAGTCGCGTCCACGTTACTACGGAAAGGGAGTGCAGTAGCTTCTAATGGAAAGACCCCCTGAGAACCCAAGGTCAAAAGTCTGACTTTGAGCTCTTATGAAGATGACACTCACACATTCGCTTGCAAAACCCCTTTTTTTCGGGGGAGTTGTTTCACACACCTCACAGATAGAACACAGGGTGAAGAACAACCATGTCGGAACAGTGCACGAACGAGGGACACCCAGATCACAGGAAGACGCGCTACCACTAGTAACCTAGTGCTTTTTTAATTTCGTTGATTAATTTTAAAAATAAACTATGCCATTTCATTCAGCTCCCTACTGTTTTCAATAAATATTCAATAAATAGTTTTAGTATATTTATAGTTACTCTTATAAATAGTTTTTTAACCTAATGTGAAATAAGCAATATAAGCTATACATTTTACAGTATAAGCAGGTTACAAGAAATTTGAAATGTCCAACAATAATCAGTTGCGTAACAGTGTATGGCTTAGCAAATAGAATTGTATGAGCAGCGCAGTACTAAATCATAAACAAATTCCATACAACCATGTGATCATGAATTGTTTCCCATTAATATCAAAAAAGATGCTAAGCATCAACATTTGTTAACATGTATCACTTGCTTTTCACTCTACTTCTTTAGACATTTCTCAAACATTTCTCTCAATATGGACCTCTGTGATGGACGATTCAGCGGGAATTACTGACCGAGCAACATGAGTATGTGATTTGCTTTAAAACATATTACATTTCATGATTCCTCATTGTAAATTTTGTTTAATTGCAGATGGCATTAGTACCTTCTATAAAAATAAATACAATCACATAGTTTTAGATAAAATTAATAAAGTCTTCTTCAGAGAATAATAAAATTTTAAGTAAGTATTTTTTTCTCTAGTATTTCTATTATGCTTCGTCTTCCTTGCAAAGTTCTACATCCCTTAATGTTTGATGTGAAAAAATCCATCATTTTGTTCGCCATATACAAAACAATAGCCAGGGGAAAAACTCATATATAAATGATATTCACAACTTGAAAATGGAATTTCCTAGGTCCAATTCTTTTCCCAATGTGTATTCATTTGATACACTAAGGATTGAGTTATACACTCAATTATCATGTCATTTACACTTATCAAAGGAATACACATAAAAGAAATGTTCAAACCCATTAAGATAAACCTTTTTACTAACAATAAGTTTAAAATTACGAACATTTGTAGTGAACACAACTGATTGAAATTTACTGAAGTGCACAAATCTGGAGAACATTCGAAGAACAAAATTTAACTTCTTGTGATATTAATTAGCAAATGGCTTGTATATTTTTCCGTTTGAAGGATTAGAATTCCATATACTAAGATCATACCATATGTGCTCAAGATTAAACCTCTTGAGAATTCGAATATTTTCCACGCAGTTAGAGATCCAGAATCAAATATTCCAATTTTCAGAAGTAATGAAATCATTTCTGTTTTCATTCGTAGAATAATCATTTGGAATGTTACTTTTAAATTAGTGATTTCATTCTTGACACTGGAAGCGGTCCAAATCACAAGCAAAAAGGACATTTGGTTGATGAAAAGCCATCCTAATACATTAGCAGTTGCTGATGTGCTCATTTCATAGTAACCTAAGCTATATGCAAAGCTTGTGAAGGTTAACTCAACATTTAGAGATATCACGAAAAACATGCTTATTGAAAGAGAATCCTCTATTTTTGTAACAACAAGAAACAATTGAATTGACTTTTGGTATACCAGTTCAACAATTTCTCCAGAATGACTTTTCTGTAGGATCTTTGAAAGGAGTCGGATCATTCTTTGCAAACTTACGCATACGTAGATATACAACAGACTAACCAACGAAGGCACGTAAAGCAAGTAGAAGTTATACAAAAAACTAAGTAGGAAAGCTGCTGCATGAGGATTGCTCTTGTAAATCATTCCAAACATGGTGGTTTCTTGATAATCTTCTGCTTCTTCTAGAGACAGAAGTCCGGTTGTCACCGATGCGAGTGTGAAAGGACAAATTAATATTCCGGCTAAAAAGATATAAAACAGCATATTTTGAAGTCTAAATTTTGAGCTAGGAAACCTTTGTGATATCTTAAGAAGATCTTTTATTAAGTTCATGATGTTCTTTATTTGGTGCCGAAAAGAATGCCAAATAATAAGCACTAAGCATTCTCGGGTAAATATAAATACTGAAAGCTTGATGGTATAGTTAAAATTATATATTTCGAAAATAGCCATCAAAAATCTGTACAGCAAATACAAATGTAGAGTGACACCTATAACTATCATGGTTAAATGTTTGATTCTCGAAGAATTTTTAAAACAAAGTCCAATAATGTTAAAAGCAAAGAACAAGTACGTAAAAAAATGCCACATTCTTTTGAATCTTCGACAAGATACACATGGAGACAAGGATGAACAACAATTGCAATCTTCATTTTTTTGCTGTAAAAAATTTCTCTTGCAATAATGCACATCACCATGGTCTGTAAGTCCAATTTTCATTCTGAATTCTTCACGCCTATTTGATAATTAATTTAATTTTGGAAAAAAGATAAACATATATAGTCTAATTCTCAGTTTTTTTCGAAAAAATTATTTTTAATATGAAATTATTGTATTTTCCCATGATTGGATGTCAAAAGTAGTGCTTATAATGTAGACAGATGAATTCCCGTCCCTGCTGTTTCATGAAACTTCAAAACAAGAAAATGAAGTGTTATTCTGAATATGTCCCGGAAGAAGAAAATTCGATAGTGTTTTCATCGATTTCTTTTATTTTGCTCTCGAATAGGTTTATTTTTGTATGATTAATTTCTTTTTTCTTTTATCCGTAGTTCATTGCGGGGGTGTTGAATATTAAATAAAGAGATGTGCCAATTATACATAAAACAGTTCGATAGCAACCGAATGCTGTTTGTTTCTTTTGTAAGCTATACTCCACTTGTAGATAAAAAAAAGGGAAAAGCATAAAGTCTCTTTACAAAGAATGTTTTTTTTATCAATTTTTTTTAACAAAAATATGAATTTAAATAATGAGTACATTCTAAATATTTCAGAAGACGACAAAAACTTTATGAAAATATGAATATTTCTTGTACAAAATACCCGTATTTTATATGACGTTTACTTTAATTATATCAAATATTATGATTAATTTTATCATATATTATGTTTAATATTATTATATTCTGCATTATGATGAATATTAGTTGCTTTTATTTCGGGCATATATTGAGCCACTTTTTTCTATCAAAGAGTTCCAAAAATCAACAATTATTTTTTTATTAGTTTATTTTGTTATTTTTATTTGCTATCGATTATTTTTGCAGTTCAATTTGAAAAGAGATCACATTCAATTTAAATATTTACAACAAGGAAATTTAGTTATATACTGTGCGTCAGATACTTTCATATAGCAATTTCATGAATAATTTTTATATTGTGATTTAAAAAAAAACTATTTTTATCATAAGTTAGCATTTGATATTCACTTGCTGCATTAAAAAAATGTGTAAAAAGATAAAAAAAATAAATATTTTTTATTAGTTATTCCTTATATTTATTTAGTATATATTAGTTATTCCTTATATTATATATATTTATTAGTTATTTAAAGGAATAACTAATATTTCAAGAGTAAGAGTAAAATTTCAAGAGTAAATACTTACTCTTTTAATAGTAGTTTCTACTTTTCTATTAGTAGTTTGGTTTTATGTGATGAACATATAAAGTTATTTATTCCTCAAAGAAGCTGTTACAGTGGCAATTGTTATTTCATTACGATGAATTTTTAACAAAATGTTCTAAGAACTATTATAGCCTCTTTATTAGTTATATACGATCTCTCTCACGTGTTTCATTTTTTTGGAGTAGGGAAAAGGACTTCTTAATGAAATAGCCTAGTCCAAGTCGTCGATATCTGAAAAATTGCAATATAATTTTTATGCTGTAACAGTAAAAGAAAAAAAAAATTAAAATTTTTTTTTTTCGTGTTAGTGTTCTGGTTTTATATGACAAACATAACAAAAATATTTATCTTCCAAAGAAGCTGTAGGTGTAATAACCATTACTTTCTTATACAATTGATTCAAGAAATTGGATTCGAAGGACTATTATCATCACTTCTTTAGTCGTTGTACGATCTATTTCATATGTTTCATTTTTGCGAGCAAATAAAGCTCACATATGACATGCAACAAAGAAAACGGTAAAAAAGAATCCTTTTATGAGATGACATTCTTCATTTCATTAAAATTTAGGAAAATACAAACTGGATTTTAATGCATTATTTGAAACAGAAAATAATTTTAAAAAATGCTAACAAAATAGAATTCAAACAATCAAATACTTCTTTCTCACAGGAGAATGAATTGTCTATAAACGGAACAACTGAGCATTTAAGCATTGTAATCAATAATAATTAATGAGATTCTACATATTAACTGTTTACAAAGAGACTAACATGAATATTTATATGTGTATTATCTTAAATTATTTACAATTAATATCATCTTTGCATCTTCCATGCATATTATCGCGTTTTTGCACACGCTGCGACTGAACATATTTGAAATATAAAAATAAGAGCAAAATTTTAGTTCGAGAGGTTATTTGTATTAGATTCAGAAGACCGTTTGACTTTCAATTCATTATTACTAAGATTTGCTTTTTTTAAACATATATTTAGCAAAATATAAAAAAATCTCAAAACATCTTTTTGAAACGTTCTTTATATTTAATAATCAAATTTAAGGTATAAAGCAAAAAAGGATATTTGAAGGAACTAGTTTTAAGTATATAAATTATTTGCATGCTTTTCTTCCTTATTGCATAAAAAAATTCATTCAAGTACTTTTGATTCTTTTTTTAGTGTTCCAATATCATATTGAATATCACAACTATAAAAAGATAAAAAACATCATAGTATCTCTTCTTATATGTATTATTTGAACAAATTCTCCGGTAAATTCCTCTGCATTTACTAACGCTGATAAACCGATTTAAATTCATACCCATATTTATGCTGAGAATGATTTTTTATGGAAATGGAATAACTGCAGACGATCTTCAAAGGGATTATGTGACAACAAAAGGTTATTGCCATGTGATCTGAAAGTTTTTAATATTCACGAGTAAGCAGAAATGAAGACACTCTCCTGATTCAGCTGCTTCCAGGGAAGATTATCCATTCCACGCATACGAATTAATATACTTTTGAAAATTTTTACATCTGTTTTCATACCATTCTAAAAATCGAATCGTGAGTTATCGAACTCCTCACTTCCTGGCCATCATCTGTTTGCATCAGACTACATGCAATTTCCGTTGAGTAGAAACCCAAAACCTAATGGTATATCAAGATAAAATTGTAACTTCAGGAGAACTTATCAAAAAGAGTCGGTAGTATGCCTCTTGTGCGAAATATCATCAACGTTTAGCAATTAAATAGATTTGAATTTGAATAAAAGATACAAATTAATTACTATTGTTTATTGAAGGGCTCAAATCTCCAAACATCGTATCATGAACATTATAAAACAAAAATATTTCCAAGATATTTTGTTATTTTTTTTATCTATGCAAGTATAAGACATAGCGTAAGAACATCCTCGGTTTGGAGATCTTGAATTAAGTTTATTACAACAGAATCAAGAAGCATGCATTTTTAACAGTGTTTGTATATATGAGACATCCTTTAAATCATTTGCTACAATTTCAAAAAAATGTTCAGGACAGTTAAGCTTGTTTTATATTATATATATATATATACTTTTATATATATATATTTTAAATAATCAGTGAGTGCATTAAAGTGGTTCATAAATTTTTTTGGCTTCAAATTTAAATACCTCACCGTAGCAACACAAGACAAAATTCACTAATATAATTATTTTTGATTAAAAAAACTTTGTTGTTTTCAAACATAAATGAAAAATTATTTTCATTCCGAAGAAATAATTACAGATAATCTTAATTCTTTTAGATACTTGTTATGAAAAACGTAATGTGTATTGTTTTTTTCAATAAAAATTCCGTGAAAATTATAATTGGAAAATTACAAACTTCAGATCCACAAAACATTGATAGTCTCTGCTGCATTGAATTTCCAACATAAATATTTTATGCACACCAAACCTTTTCTTTTAATCAATCCAAATGACTGTTGAAATTATTTTTATTAAATATCAGATTACGATTAATTTCAGAATTGAATAATTTCAAACAGTTACAGAATAAAGTTTTTATTTTCGCTTTCAAGTCAATATATTTACTATCTAAATAACAGGAAATCGATTATTATTCATATCGATTATTATTCATATGTTTCATAAATATCCCTGTTAACTGAGAATCAAATGAGTTTCTTTAGCTTAGTGCAATAAACAATAAAAAAAATAAAATAATAAATAAATAAATAATGAAAATAAATAAAGAAAGCTTAAGAATATAATACTGTGCTTCACATCACAAAAGATTCCATCAACACCCAGAAGAGGAATTATTAGCTGAATGACTGTGTAAATGGCTTCCGTAATTGATCTTCTTCTCCAAAGTTACAACGGAAGTAATTATGCTAAAAGGGTCCTTTAAAAATTCTGAGATGATACTTGGCTTATTGCAAAGATATCTAGGACGCCTTTCATGAAATCTTCTTGAAGTTGGACTTAAGTTTAAAAAAGAAAAAAAAAAAAACTTTCATGAAAAGTTTATTGAAGTCATTAGAATTTTGATGGTTTCTCACTTCAGCGGAAATCTCCGAAAGGAAACAGATTGTAGAAACTTCTTTATTCCCCAAGGAGTCTTCCTAGCTATGAAAGAAAGCCAAGGATTTGGTATGCGGTCTTTAAAAGTTACCGATATGTGAAAAATGTCTCTCTGGGAAATTTGATTCAAAATCTTCAGAAATGTTTTTGTCAGAAAGCAGAAATTTTAAGAAGTTTTCTTCACATTTTTTTTCAGCCTTCTGAAATCGTCAGAACTAAGGATTGTACTAATGTATGTAGATTAAAAGTACCTAAAAATTATTCTTCACGCCTTCTGAAGTTTTTCAAACTAAACAAAAAAATAAAAAAGAGAGAGAGAGAGAAATGATATACAGCTGTATAAAAAGTAAAAAAACACATTTATTTTATATCGATTATTTTAGCATATTTTTTCCTAACGGAAAATTTTTCTTATTGATAAAAAAAGAGAGATAAAATTGGTCGGTTCCACTCTGGTAAGACAATGATAAGAGTTTCATGGTTCCTGCTCTTTCTCTAGATTTCGTATTCATTTGGAGAGTTTACATGACTTAAAGAATAGAAGCCGATTATATTTACTATTTACCATTGACTTGTCTGATATGCATTTTATTCGGGTAATAAAATGATGGATAAAAAAGAAAGAAAACTGAGAACAAATGTAACAGAGTTTTAGGCGAGCGTTTCAAAGATTTGAAGAAATCATAGAGGGTTTTTATATTTGGCTTATGTAAATATTTTCTTACTGATTTTATACTGACAATTTAGTTTAGCTCCAGGAAAATAGACAAGGGACATCTTTTGCCAGTTTATGTTGGCAATTATATCTATACTTTACTAGGAACATTCTTTTAATTATAATAATTTGTGCCTTTTAGAAAAGCAAACGAAATTATTTCGATATAATTAAAAACGTTCTGAAGTTAATTGAAAAATGAAAATGAATGTGTGCTTTAATTCGAATAAATATTAATTACTTATAAACGTTTTTTGAGATTACATGTAAAGATTTTTAATACAATTTTCCATAATACAGTATACTAATGCCATTTTTCAAATTGGAAAAAAAATTACTAATTACATTAAAAAAGTCATAAATTACTTATTACATTGAAAAGTTGCAACTAAAAGGTTTATTCATCAAAAATAAAATGATTAAGTTCGGAGAAATGCTTTGCTTTGCTAGTTTTTATCTTCTGAGGAGAACGAAGAAATTTTCTACCCCAATAAGACAGTTGAGATTTTCTTAAAAAAACTTATTTGCTTCAAAATAAATTAAAAAATAGGGTTCCATTAAGAGATGTTAGAAAATAACTGAACTGAGTTATTGAATGAAAATGCAAATTTCAATGTGCTTTATAACACTTCCCTCCTAAATTATGTTATATAGCATCAAGATTTTTAGTAGAAAATTCAGGTTATTTTTAGTCGAGATAAATAATTTTTCACTTCAAAGGAATTGAGGCAACACACACACACACACACACTCCAAGAAAAGCAAGTAGTGTCAAAAGTTACTTTTAAATATGAATGTTTTTGTTTCAGTTGAAACTTCAAGCAAATATTTCCTTTTAAATGCTACAAAATTAGGAAACATTTAAAGGTATTTTATAATTGGTTAGATAAAATGAAAGAACTTGCCAAGAAAATATAAAATATGTATACACGTTAGTTAATTCTTATTTTTAACTTAAAGGTCTCTTAAAAGAATTCAGAAATCCACCTCTGTAGTTAAGAAAGCATTCAGATTTAAAATGTACATCATTGAAAATGTATTATTTATCACAAAGAAAGATCAACAAATTTTGGTAAATTAATCAAATGATTTTAAAGAATAAAAGTTTCATATATGTCATCACATGTTTCCGGCACGTAATTTTGAACAAATCTTTTAAGATCAGTGTATAGTAAATACATTCTTTCTTTTATTAAATATAGTCCGTGATTTGGTTTTTGTTCTATTCGAAAATTTTTCTCTAAAACACGAAACTTCAGTAAGACAAGGGAAAACTTTCTAATTTTAAATGACTTCTAGAACTGAAATATAATTCTAGAACTGAATAAAATATAATAAATAAAATTTGCGACAAGCGGAAAAGAATACTTGCAGACATTTTATTAGTGTATATACTTCAGTCTAAAAAAGAATCTACTGAAATTAATTATCATAAATTTTCTAAACCATTGTTTTGTATTCGGAAAAATTTATACTGCATTATGATATGAAAGATATTCTTCACTGTTTAGTAGAATAAAGGAAATAATTTGTTATAATTCAATGCAATGCTGATGTCAAAACAAATATCATAATGTTTTTTAATCCCAGATAATTACCTCACGAAACTAATGTAAGAAATGATTTCCATAAATTTTGTTAAATATTGAAACTAAAAATGTAAATATGTATCGTAATTGCATTATAATTGAGCAATTCAGTATGACTGAATAAAATGCTTATTTTATATATATTTTCAATGTGTTTGAAAAAAAAATTCATATAGAGAAAAATATATTTCATCAATGGCAATTTATTTTTCTGATCAGTAATTTTACTTCGGAATAATAGAAAGTTTGAAAGAAATAAAATAGTACATTTAAAGAAACCCGATCCCGACGGAAAAAAAGATGATAGATTTCATACTGCTAAATTTAGAAATGAAACCCTTAAAACAACTATTCCTAAAGCTATAATCTTCGAAAGAAGAAAGGCATTTTAAAACAAAAAAAGTTTGGAAAAAAACATTCTTTTCTTAAAAAAAATAAATAAATAAAAAGCCTTAGATAATTATTTTTTTAATGGATTTCTTGGAGCTGAATCATAGTTTCATTGCTCTAAAATTCCATTCTAAAGGCGTGACACCAGTTTTTGAGAGATAGCTGATAGTTAACTACGAACATGAAAGAAGACCATGTTTCATTCCAGTTTGGACACTCTAAGAGTATTTTTTTCTGTCTTGGCCTATTTTCTGTCTAAAGTTTTTTCTCATAGCAGAAAGATAAGGAATGATTTTAAGCTATTATTTCCTCTATGAATGATTTCCTTTACAAATTTTCATACAATATGGCATTCTCAGATTTCACACATGTTATGTTTTATATGCTTGAGTGACTCATTTTTATAAAGGTAGCACGGAAACTGGGATATATTCTTTCATATTAATTATTTAAGGATATATATAAAAACTGCACGAATGCTAATAGTGGGAAATGTATAAAACCAATTGAAATTTTATCGTCATCAAGTAAATAAGGACGAAAATGCATTAATTCATGAGGGCACCTGAGCAATGAAAAATGTATAATTAACTAAATGCCCTTTAAATATTCATTTTTGGAAACTTCTTTAAATGAAGTTAAAAAAATATGGCACATCAATCTTATTTCTTAAATTTGAATCTCTATTTCTTTATATTTTTGGGGGATACATATGTAGTATGAGCCTTATGCTACTCTCCCTCCCTCGACAGCAGATGGAAGTAGTGTTCCGACGAGACGGAGAAGCAAGCAAACGGCAGAAAGGAGACGCTTGGAGTGTGAGCGTCGAAGTTGAAGGATAACAGCCATTCTATGTCCGCCTAAACTGCAACCATCCCTATACTTTTGTACTTTTGCTTAATGTTCGTGTAGTCCTGTGTTCGTCTATTAAAATATACAAAAGGCAAACGTGAAGTCTTCTTTAGATTGGGAACACGACCCTACATATATAAACCCAGGCTTATAAAAAGAATATATTAGCAACTTGCAAATATTACTTTAGATTAATTGATTTACTTTAAAAATTTAATTTTGCATTAAATTCAATCCTTATAAAATTTATAAAAATAACCAAACAAAAACTGAATTAATTTGTAAATGCTCAAATAAAGAATCGTAATACATGTTCCTAAAATCTAACATTATCGAATGATGGAGTGTGGCCATTACTTGTCTCCTCTATTACTCAGACAATTTTTATTTATCAAAGTATACCTGAAAAAATGTTTCCAACTATCTATTATGGAACATTATTTTATAGTAATCTGTCTATAATATGCTAAAAGTATTTAGTTGCTTTAAATTAAATGCTCTTTCTTTCATTACAGATGTTAAATGATCTTTTGTAACAAATGATCTGGAACTCAATGTGTTAAAGACATTAATATATAATTTTTAAATTTTCGTGAGCTAATTTGTGTGTTTACAATGTTTTACATTATAGGTTTCGTTTTCAATAGTAACTAGCTGTTGTTAAATGAGTCTAGATAATTTCAAAATTCTGTCCTGATTTACAAGATTAAAAATTTTCTCTCCAGAGATTGCTTTAGGTCTATATTCTTTATCCTTCAACTTAGCAATAAAACATTTAAAAAAAACATGTACTAATTTTTCAACTATCGAATCATGGTGAAGACTGCTTTAAAAAGATTGTATAAATTAAGGAATTTTTGATGATTATTACGCAAAATTCGCTTTTACTTTTCCCCAAAGATCCATTACTGAAAAAAGATGTTCTCTCTATCGACTTTTAATAGCATGACTTTTAACTTTTATTAAATCTATTCCTTTATTCTTTATTCAAGTATTTTTATATGTTGTTAAAATCAAATGGCACAATAATGGTCTGAATTTATCAAATCTTCAAATTTTAGCTTTTCATTTCAAATCTATTTCTTCACTTTTAATTAACTTTTGTTTCCTTGTCAGATAGTTTCTACCTAATTTTGGATACGTGAAAATAATAATGATATAAAATTGTGTAACAACTTAATAATTTTTTTATTTCTAGAATTTTCATATAGAGGAATAAATACTTTTTATATAATATTTTAGAGATTCAGTTAGAGCATAAGTTTTAATTCCCAACACCCAATCATCATTATTCCTTGATTAGTTTCTTTTTTTCTTTTGAATGTCGTCAACTGTTATATCTAATCTCAATTTTCGTTTTCTTAAAAATATTTTTACTAATATTATTTTATAGAAAAGAGACACTCAACATTTTTGTTTTTTCCATATCCTTTAAACAAATCCTTACTCAATTTCCATATTTTCTGAAAGACGCATCGAAACCATTCTTGTTGAAATCCATTTCTGTAATTTAGTTTATTATTAATAAATGAGGCAAAAAACATGTTTTCTTGCTTTTTACTTTTTAATCTTTAAAATACAAAATAAGTATTTCAACTAGTAACAACAAAGGAGAATTATGTGTAAATTAGAACTCTGCAAGACATCTACGAAATTTAAAACAAGCCTAATTTTGATAGCAGATATTTTCACACTGGAGGAAATTTCTTGAATTATACTTAATTAAAAATTAATTATATTCGAACAGTTCTGCATCTTTTGATTTTGAGAATATTTTTGCACAATAATAACTTATACACCATTCCAAAATAAAATTTATCTTTTTAATAATAAATATTTTAATGTAAAGCACGTAAGTAAGATAAGTAATATCTTTCTAAAAAAATGTAATTTTTCTATGATTTTGTTAAATGATTAAAGACAATTTTAAAATTGATATCCCATTATAAATTTAATTGGTTCAGTGAAACTGATATCGTTTTCTTTGTTTCATCTCAAGATATTTTATTATTTCAATGTTAAATAATTTGATTTCCTCCCATTTCTGAAAGGAACGGAGAAAAGTGGCTGTTTAATATATATTAATTTATATAAGAAATAATCGAAAAAAATTGTAGTACCAAAAAATACCATGCTAAGGTAAACGGTAGATGTACCTGATTGCGATATTTTTAGTACCAATATGATACTAGGGAACTTGATTCCATGAAGATTTATTATGTGTAAATAGAATAGAAGTGAAGCTTTAAAAATAATGCAACTTTACAGTCTAATAGAATTAGATAATTAAACTTGCTTTAATAAAAAAAATCAGCTATCAAATTATGCATTAGAGATCTAATTGAAATAAAACAAAATGAATTTTCCAGCTGCTGCAAAAGATAGTTTTATAGAAAGAAGAAGTAATTTTGTTTGTAAATCATAAATAACAATCAGATCCCTCTACCCATATGTAAACAAAATTTATTTAAAATTGATATTCAATATTAACTTAATTTTGAAAATAAAAAAATACTGCACTATCATCAGAACCATATAAATATGCAAATTTTCTGAGCTCTAATATATCATGAAGTGTGTAAAAAATTATAATATTTTGGCAGAAATTAGAGACAAAATTTCATCTTCACACAAGGGAAACAAATTTAAAAAAAGTGTTTGTAAAAAAAGGAATGTTATTAATGATTATTACACTAGTTTTGTTTCATTTCGATATTCACTGGATTTTCAAAATGAATCAAACAAATTTTCGAATTGAAGCAAGAATAATTTAAATATTCTCGCAGCTCTGAAATAAAATTTCGCAGCTGTGAAAAAAAAGTTTATAAAATCGAGATTTTCGCTATCAAGTGAGAAACATACAGTATTTGCTTGATTGCAAACTGAATAATGATAATCATGATTTTAAAGATGAAAAATTGAGACAGTTTGAATATTTTCATTGTAATGCACCCTTAAATCTCTGTAACCGCATCTACAACAACTAAATGTTATTTTCTTATCCACCGAAGCCTTAGTGACATAAAAGTTAAATGAAGCATTAATTTAATTGTGTACTTCTTCTGAATATGTGCTCGTTCTGTAATCTAATGGTTTGCCTCGTCATGCATGAAACCTTTATTTTTTAAGCTTATTAGAAAGATCTTCAATCATAAAACTTTTTAACGTCCTAAATTTATTTTCCTGTCTGCAACATCTAGAATCCTATATAAAAAAATATTTCTCAAAGAGATTAAACCAAGACTTATTTTAGTTTAGTTTAGTTTAGTTATATTAACGTTTCTTTGTAAAGCAGCACTAGGGCTATTTTGGGATGTACCTCGTAATTTTGAACCAGGGTCAGATGATGAGGACGACATCTGAGCTGGCACCCCCTCTCCACACCACACCAGCGGGAGGACGTTTGGCATGACAGATTTAACGTGCAACAGACCCCCTTACACGACGGTTCTTCGGACGGCTCACAAGCCGAGACCTTACCACCAGGCCACCACGGCCTCAAGATTTATTTTGGGAGAAATGAAGTTGTGAAGATTGCCAGTATTTTGAATAAAAAAGACTCGAGGAAAACTGCTTTAGATTAATTTATTCTAAAAAGAATAGAATAAGAAATTTAGCTTTGTATTGACAAAGAAGCTATCGATTTAGAATATAGAAAAATGGAATAAAAAGCTTTACTAATTTAATAAATATTTTAAATTTAATACTCCTTTTAGTATTTTTTTTGTGTCTACCAGTGAAAAAGGAGAACATTTGTGTATGATTATACTCTACTACCTATTTCATCTAAAATAACCAGCATGCACATATAGAGTTTGGTGTTTAGGAAAGTAGGCTTCAGAAATACATTTCCAAAATTTTAATTAATTGAAAATTCAGTGAAACTATGATATTTTTCAAACATAGTCCTTGAAAATAGTTCCCATTGTTAATCCTAATTATTTCCTATATGTTTAGATTTGAAGTCTTCTTGAAGTTTTGCTTGAATACATTTTTCAAAATAGAGGTTTTCTGCATATTTTTCATATTTATTAAAAAAACAGTTTAATTTGAACTCTTTTTTTTTATTTCCGTGTTAAAACTATATAATAAAATTTCGTATTGTTTTCGAAGTGGATGTATCTTGCTTAGCAAAAATAATTAATGATTTTAGGAGGTTCTATAAAGACAAAAAAAAAAATCTGAGAAAATGAAATTAAATACTCTTAACATTTAGATATTACGAATACGAGATTTGGAATACGCTCCTGCAAGAGAAAAGTGGATGCGTTCACTTATGGTAAGTACCTAATTTAATTGCTGAATTTCTCAATTATGCTAAAATAATGAATGTGTTATAATCCATATAAACACATTCATTATTTTATAAATTGCTTAAAAGTAGATTTCTAGCATATATCGGAGGTTCTGAAGATATATACGTATTCTGCTTTTCATGAAGGATTTCATGATGTCAAAATAACGTGAAAAAAAGGCACCTGTCGAAAGAACTGAAAGTCCAATGATATTTTTTAATTCAGTCAATAAAGTTCGTGTTACTTCAAAAATACTACGAATTGTGCTTGAAGATAATCAATCTTCCGAAATGCAATTGAGAATGCTTATATCTATTTTTTAAGATTTTTCTGGGAGTTGATGGAAGTGAAGTAGCTAGGCATATTGTATGCAATCAATGTTCGAAGTCAGCAAAATTTGAATGTAATCCAAACATACATTTTTGGACCCTTTTGTTTCTTTAGAAACTTTGTACCCGAATGTTTGCGGATAGCTTTCTTTATATTTTTAATATTTTAGCAGAAAATGAATGTATTTTTATTGATGTAGTGATAGTAATTTTTTTTAATGCAAGCGATTTTTTAAAAATTAATAAATAATTTAAATTTCGATCTTTTCATTTCTGCTGTTAAAATATATCAATAGAAATAAATCGAGGAGTTTTATTAATAAACTTAAACACATTTGTATCTTTAAAAAATCTATATACTGAATAGCTCTTTTTAAAATCTTTATACAAATGAGAGGCTGAATCATCAGATAGACCGTTATAAGCTTATTAATTATTATAGTAAAAGCATTAAATATAGAATTCTCAATTTCATTAAAGATAGGAATGATATACTAATTAATGAAAAACGGTTATTCTTTTTAGGAAGGCTGCAGTTTTTAATTCAAGGATATGTTTGCATGTTACATTGCGTTTAGGAAGAGCTACCCCTACGTCACCTGGCTTCCATTATTTATCAAAGCTAAGTAAAAATGAAAGCAAAAGGATAACATATAGAGTGTCATTTGCTGTTGAATAGAAAAGAAAAGAAAAGGAATTTTGTCATATATCTCGGTAAATAATAAAAGAAGGCAAATATATTTGAAAATTAGAATAGGTAAAATAGATTATTCATATCCGAAATATCTATAGAAATGTTAAGTTCATTGGCTATCTGGATATTCTTAAAATCTTAGACTATTATAAGTAATGAAAAAAATTTTAAAAATCCAGTTCTTGACAGTTAATATTCGTGATTTGGATAATAATTAAAATTACACTCGTTGTAAAGATATGATAAAACTATTTGTAAAAAAAGTGTATAATTTATTAAACTAAGTTTTCAAACATAGTTTCATGCGCAAATCTAATTATTTACATAAAAGCCCAATATTGGCAATTATATTTAGATAACTAGAGTGAAGTACTCTCTGATAATGCTCCATTAAATAGCGGATGTGGACTTCCTGTTGAAGCAGTATAGTAATTGCCATCAGCACAAAATTTGAAATATCTCCTCTTGTCATATTCCATTGAAACCATATGAGTCATTATCATATTCTCATTAGTGGAACTGGTGGCTATCAAAAGCCATATAAACTCATTAGGGAAGTGTGACTCATTAGTAGTAGGCTAAATCCTAGTGGATCGATAAATGCTGTAATGCATTAGTAATATTTTAGTTCTGTTGTTTTACCTTTATTAGATTGCTTTGGATTTTCTAAGTAGTTTTTCCTTTTTTCTTATTACAAATCTAAGAGAAAAAAAATACCAGGAAGTGTTATTGACAAATCAAGGGAAGTATATATAAACACAGGAATATATATTCCTGTATTTATATCAAAGTAATACTGATAATTTATCAGGAAAATATGCGCCGTTTATTTCTAGTAATTAATGGAATTATATTAAAGGAACTAATTTAGTCTGTTATAAAAATCAAATATCCAATTTCGCATCAGTAGAAACTTCTTCACCTTGTATGTTTTTTTTATTTTCAAACATTATATTTTTATTGATTGGTTTGCAAATATATTCTACAAGATGTTATGCAATTTGTTTCTGGAATAGAGAGAGAAAATCGATCCTATTTAATATTTAGAATGATAACATTCGGAATTAGAAGTGATTAAACAGATCATGAAAAATTACTCCACTCACATTCTGAATGGTACGGTGTACTTGAGTGACAGAATGGGCAAACCAATAATTTATATACTATGAATCATTCACAATAAAAATACATTATGTGTGTCTGAACGTCGAGCTACACGTGGATTACTGCATTTCTTTTTGATAGTGATTCATTTTCTTTCGTATTTCCAAGGGGTAGAGAGAAATTGTATTACCAATGGATAACTTTTCATCTTTCAACTCCATATGGTTTTTGGGCTGCAGTGATCTGATTGTAATGTCTCGCCTACGGAACCGTATGATTCTTTGTTTGAAACCCGATTTCACAAGAGAACTTAACGGATTTGATAGATGTTTTGTAACGGATTTGATAGACGTTTTGTAACGGATTTGATAGACGTTAACGGATTTAATAGAAGTTAACGGATTTGATAGACGTTAAATGCGTCTTGGCACAATGTCCTCCCTCCCAACTCATTTAGATATAAGTATCTTTAGGAAATATTAAATTTTAACATGTTAAACCATTACAAAGCTTACTTCTATAAAAATATTAATTGTCAGCTAATTTGAAAGCTTCAAAAAAACACCTGAAAGGAAGAGAATAAAATATTACGCTTTAGTATAAATTAAAAAAAAAATTATTAAATAGATTTTCCTTGTATAAAACTTTGTTATTATTATTTTTTTTTCTATTTTTCGAATGGTTTATTTCTGAATTTAATTTCCTGGGGAAAGACATATGATTGTATTCAGACTCTTTTCTCATTTTTTTATTATTATATAAACGAAATTTTTTTTTATAATAATATTACAATCAACTAAAAAATTAATTGAAAGAAAAATATATATTTTTTTAATTATCCTATGACTTGTGTGATAAATTAAGGATTATTTTCTCAGTATCTAAAAAAGTTATAAATGACTTGTGGGCGATTTCTATTTATGCCAACACATATATTTTGTTCAAAATTAAAAATATTTTAAAAAAATATCATAGATTTTATTATTCATTTAAGCTGGAGGCTTATCTCTTCTTTTTAAGATAAAGCCCTTAAATTATGAACCTACAAAAATAAAATAAAAGCTATTTCATTTTTTATGGAAAGAGAAAAAAAAGCAAAATCAAAAATATATAAGTTTTAATTATTCCCTACAGTTTGAACTGATTATTATTTATGAATATTTAAGAAAACAATATTTATATTATTGTTTATGCAGATTATTGGTGTATTCCTATTTTTAAGATTCTCATGGAATAAAAAAAAAGGATTCTTTTTTAATTTTGATTAGCTATAAATAAAATTGAGAAAATTGATTAATAAGTTACATATTTCAAACTGTCATTTAAATTTATGTATATACATTCCATTTATTTAGAGAATAGTTCATTATCCCGTTTATTTCTTTTAGCATTGAAAAATAAATCATTAAATACACTATTATTTATTTTTCTTTAACAAAACAAGCCATCGAAATCCGCACGTGTCAATTTCGTTCTAGCTATTTGTAATTATTTATTTGCAATCAGTTGCTTACGTTGTTACGTGTGAATAAATGATATTGGAATGTTGTAATGAAATATTTGAATCAGCCGATTCATGATAATCACCTCCCATACTTCAAATGTCTCAACAGATATAGATCGATTTAAAAAAATCACAATTTATTAAAGAACGACAACAGAAACAGTTTGTTTGTTTGTTTCTTATGGCACTTGCCACTGACAAGCCCGCTGTTACGAAGACAGCGATTTAAGCCTGAGGGGGAACGTCTCTTATTTTTTATAGCAGCGCCAACTAGGACAGAAACAGTAAAGTGACATTGGATATTTTCACTCTACACATTTTGACGAAGGACATTTGACATAATTTTGACGTACACATTTTGACATAAAGGAATAATTGTTGCCCTGGAATATATCTGATATATTTTGTCTCAACAGATATAGATCGATTAAAAAAATCACAATTTATTAACCCTCCAAGTGGCAACCCCGTCAAAAGACGGAATCTTTTCTCCCTTCAAAATGGCGGTCCCGTCTATAGATGGAATCAAAAAAACCCTTAAAACCTCGCGCTTATCAAATTTGCAGTTAATTTTATGAAAAAAGTTAAAAGCTGACTTTTCTCAAAAATTAGAGAATTATATCTGAAATCGTATTAAGAAGCTGCTCGTTCAGAGGCGCCGTGGTTTAATTGGCTAGATCTCTTGTCTTGTAAGCTGGAGGTCATGAGTTCGAACGTCGTCTGTGCCTCTCCTATAGAAGTATTGCTGTTAATTTTATGAAAAAAAAACAAAAAATAAAGGCTGACTTGTTACAAAAATTAGAAAATTCTATACGAAATTATATTCAGATGCCGATCTTGCCGAGGAGCTTTGGCTTAGTGTGTTAAAGCGCATGCCTTGTTAACAGGAGGTCATGAGTTCGAATGTGGTCTGCGTCTCTTAAGTAGACAAATTACGTGAAAAAAAGGTCAAAATCAAGCTCTGACTTTTCTCAAAACTTAGAGAAAGATATTTGCAATCGTATTTAGAAGTACCTCTTACCTAGGCGCAGTAAATTAGTTGGTTAAACCGTCTGTCTAGTAAACAGGAGATCAAATTCGAATCTCGTCGGTGCATCTCGAGTAGCGTTATTGTAAGTAATCCTGTGAAAAAAAGATAAAAATTAGAACATGATGTTGGAAATCCTATTTAAAAATCGCTATATCTAAATATTTTTAAAAATTTATCCTAGGCGCCGTGGTTTATTTGATTAAAGCGCATGTCTATTAAGTGGATTATTACAAGTTCTAATTTCATGTAGACTTATCGTAATTAAATTTATGAAAAAAAGACGACATTTTAAAACCGTTTTTTCTCGAAAATAAAAGAATATCGGAAATCGTATTAAGAAGCAACTGTTTTTGAGGCGCGAAGTTCAATTTGTTAACGCGCCTGTCTATTAAGCAGATCATGAGTTTGTGGTGGTAACATTATAAACCAGTTAACAACTTCCGGAGAAGCGTTTACACTTTTGTCTAGTGGCTTTGTTACGCGGCTACGAACCCTAACGTTGCGAGTTCGAACCTCAACCTGCACAAGTTCGAACATTGTCGGTGCATGTCTCGTAGAAGTATTGTGCTTGATTTTATGAAAAAAGACAGAAATTAAAGGTCGTCTTTTCTCAAAAATTAGAGAAAGATATCTGAAATTGTATTTCGAAGCAGCCATTCATGAGGCGCTGTGGCTTAGTTGTTTAAAATGCCTGTTTAGCAAACAGGAGTTCACGAGCCCGAATCTCTTCATTATAAAATAATTATTGCAAGTCAATATCTGAATATTTTTTTTGAAACGTTCTGAATTTTCGAAATCTATTGTACAGTTTTTGAATCCGGAACAAATATTTTTATGAGTTTTATTTTAAATATAATTCGCATATCTTTACAATCCAGTTGAAGCCGTCAATTCATTGTTTGTAAATGGATATTTGATTAAGATAAGTGCTTTATCATGAATGTTACAGTTCAAGTCAAGATAAGGGTTTGGATTCGGATATTACAGTTTAATTCTAAATATGCGTTCATTGTTTTCTTATGAATGTTACAGCTTATTATGAGATTTTTGTTCATTTGCTTCTCTTGAATGTTACAATTTAGTCCATAAAGATTCCAGGAATTGTTTGTCAATAACTATTAAGTTATCCATTTATGGATACAGATGCATTCAGGGCTTATACAAATATCAGAATCTCCTATTTAAATATTTTAAAGCTACGTAAGTACTTTAAATTGTGTTGAATATTATATTAGCTTGTAAAGTTAAACATGTGATTTTCGAATACTTTATAAAATGTTATAGGATGGTAAAATGAGAATGTTTGTTTTATAATACTGCATGAATCAATGTTTCCTCCAGGTCATGCCATTTTTAGGTGAAAGTGCATAAAAAATAGAGAAAATTCAATTATGATCACTGGGAATTTGTGGATTCAACATACAGATACATAAACATATATAGATTATTAATTTAATCGGCATTATTTGTTAAATATCTTCAAATAAGAATGGAGTAATATTAATAAGATAATTCTCTTCTTAACGTGATTCATTTATACTACTTCTCATTTAATTCTGTCAAAATAATGTGTGGTATTCCATAATTATGATGTTGTAAGTGACAGAACCAAATATTAGCCTTTTATTTAGCAAACGGGACGCTATTAATTCAATCGTATTTGCTCATCGAATGATAATCAGATAGACAAGAAAAACACTAATTTCTATTCTTAATTCTTAAAAAAAATTTTTTTTTTGTTAGTTTTCTAAGACCGTTTTGGAAATGATCTCAATTTTCAGAATAGTTTTTCTCTCGAATTCTTGAGCAGCTTTTTTTTTGTTCTTTAAAGTTTTTTTTTCTTTTATGTTAATAAAATAAATGAAAAAAGAGTAATTATTTTAATTCAGAAAATGATCTTTCTTCGATTCCTAATGTGAGATGTGGGAAAACACATTTGGAAAATGAAGAATTTTAAAATCAGGAAATAGAATCTAAAACATTCTTTTCAAGCTAACTAATCGGAGTTCCATGTGAAAAAAAAGAGAGTAAAGAAAATTGAAGTTCTGATAAAGTATATTTTTATACGAAAACTTTAAAGTTAAAATATTATTATTTTTAATTCAGATTTTTATATTGCTCATTATATTTAATAACTGTGTTTATTGTTTTTGAAATATTTTAAACAAATTGTTTTTACAAATAAAGTTGCATGTTGAATATATAAATTAGATTTCATCGTGTTGAAGCACGACTTGAATTAAATTCCAAAAAGCGAATACACAGTTATATTCTCAAATTTCATCATATTTTTTTATTTTAGAAGAAAGATTTTACAAGTGTGATTCAGCTATCGGAATGAAATTTGTTTCTACTGCAATATTTACAATTTCACTGACACTATAAATTTTCTAGTAAAGAACGAATTATTAGTAATAACAGCGGCCGAAAATATAAAAGTGCGAACTCTGTAGTAGTTTATGATTGTCGTTAAGTTTAAATTTTCAGATATAGTTCTGGTGAGTATGGAGAGTATAACTCATTGTTTGAAACTAAATGATAAACAAAAAGGAATAATGCATTTATATATATATATATATATATATATATATATATATATATATATATATATATATATATATATATATATATATATATATATATATATATATATATATATTATATATATATATGTAGAGTTTTAATTAATGGCCATTGCCATTCCAATGTTATACTGAACGCATCCATACTGATCACATTTAGTTTTATTGTATTGTAAGAGATGGCACCATGGGTTTTACTAATCGAAAGTGCTAAGTCACGTGACCATAAATTTTATATAAAACGAGCTGTTGGCATTCTCTCGAGAGCAGAGAAGGAGAGAGGCGTTGCATAGTTTAACTATGAGCAGACATCTTGTTAGGCTTCGCTCTTTGTGCCATCTAAATATTTTACTTCTAACTTTAATGTAAATAATCTTTCCCGTCCTAATTGTTAATGTCCTTTTAATCGTGTTTACTGTAAATAAATTATTTTTTTTTTATTTAGAAGTTTCTTAATAAGTACCCTAGACACTGATCCAAATGGGATTGAATGAGCATTTTGTCCCACCCAGTCCTACAAACTTGGGGGCACGGTCCGGATTTTGAATCATCGTTAAAGAAAACTCCAGCAACCAGTCTCCTCTTCAAATAAGTATACAACGGAAGGGTTCCCACCTTTGCAATAGAAGAATGTGTGTTCCTGCATGTCAAATGTCAAAGGCGTCATCAGCGAAAAAATTGTATTTCAAAAGCATCATCAGTCAAAAAACCTTATCTTGAAAGCATTATCAATGAAAAAATTATCGAAACATCAAAAATAAGTGTGCATTCCCGAGTAAAGTATAAAACGTTGTGTCGTCGCATACAGCTACTGAGCAAGATTCGCCACCAGGTCCCTTTTTCTCTCAAAATGGCTTTCTTACTAAAAGGCAAGAAAGAAGATTTAATTGCTCTCCGAAACGATTCGGTGTATCTGTTGAAACCGACTTGACGGAACCTAAAATTAAAGATCTGATTTTGAAAAGCGAAGATTATGATGAGGAAGATGCCAAAGTGATGTTAAATAGTATCATTGAGGACAGACTTCTAGCAGAAGTAGAAAAACAAAACCAAAGAGAAGAGCGATTGCGGAAGGAGGAACGTGAGCACGAACTTCAGAAGTGGAGAATCCGAGCTCAAAGAAATGTTGGTCATGAAAATTCGACAGATATTTCAATAACAAATAAGGCTTCGCAAGAGATGTTCCACCGATTCAACATGAAAGATGACATAAGTTTAAATTTAACGCTATTTGAGCACCATGCCAATTTAACGTTATTGCCAAAAGCACAATGGGTCCAGAAGATACTAGGATTAATTCCTCTGGAGGTTGCTCATTTAATTGCTCGAGAACCTGAGGAAAAATTGAACGATTACGAACATGTGAAGAATTTGTTGTTACAGAGATTCAAGTTGTCACCGGAGAAACTTCGACAGTTGTTTGTTTCACATCAAAAAGCTCCTGAGAAAACATGGCAAGATTTCTATCATGAATTGCAGACTTACTTTGATGGATGGGTAACAGGGCTGAAAATAGACACCTACGAAAGGTTACGTGAACTTATTATCGCGGACCAGATGAAACGGAAAGCACCACCAGAGTTTCAGAATCACTTTCTTGATGAGTGGTCATCCATAAATTCACCTGCTGATATGGTGAGAAAATTCGAGCAATATGACGATGTCAGGAGGTCATTGAAACCAAAAGCATCAGATCCATTCTTCAGAAGGAAAGATGAAGTTCAAGGAGCAAATAAATTTCAGAATTACCCACGAAGACCAGCGAATTTGCGGGATGGAAATAACAAGTTCGAGAAGAGACCTTTGCATCTAAATAGAAACTCATACGTCGAGAAGAATAAACCATGGAGACCTGTGAATTGTTGTTACTGCCAGACACTAGGACATTTTGGCGAAACATGACACGAGACATGACACGAGAGAAAATGAGAAGAAGAAAAGTAGCTTTAAGAAGCAAAACTTTCTATGCATTAATAGACACTGGTAGTTCAGTCACACTCCTCCGAGAAGATATTTGCAAACAAATCATCAAACCTTCAGAACTCTCAAGAGAAACGATTATATTATCTGGTTTAGGAAAATCACAAGTCAAAACAAAAGGGTCATTTCGGCAAGATATCAAATTAGATGGGCACAAATATTCTCTGACGTGGCATGTGGTGCCTACGTCATATTTAGATTTTCAGACAATTATTGGGTCAGACCTTTCAGAACAAGCCTCACTTGACTTCGCCAAAGAAGGTGTTAAGTTTCGAAGAAGAGAAGACGAAGAATATTTTCCATGCATGCACAACTATATGAGGCAAGACCAAAAGATGAAATCGAAATAGAGCACATTTCTAGTCCAGAAGTAAGAAAAGAATGATCGGAGCTAATTTCCAGTTACAAACCAGAAAAAACTGAAAGTACGGATGTATCCATGAGAATTATTTTAAAGGATGACATTCCAGTGTACCAACCTGCAAGAAGACTCTCATTTCCAGAGAATCAAGCAGTGAATAAACAAATCGACGAATGGTTAGAACAAGGGATAATAAGAAACAGCTCATCTGAGTACGCGAGTCCAATCGTATTAGTAAAGAAAAAAGATGGTACTACTAGGTTATGCATCGATTATAGAAAATTAAACAAAAAGCTCATCAAAGACCGTTTTCCATCGCCGTTAATAGAAGAAGTTTTGAATAAACTCCAAGAAGCTAAAGTATACACTACCCTTGATTTAAGAAACGTATTTTTTCATGTCGACGTAAATGAAAACTGTAAACACTTCACATCTTTTGTAGTTCCTGATGGAAAATTCGAATTCAACACGGTACCTTTTGGTCCGAGTACCAGTCCTAGCGTGTTCCAGATGTATGTGTACAGTATTTTCCGAGAACTTATGCGTAAAGGCATTGTGATAATTTACATAGACGACTTAATAATTCCAGCTAAAGACGAAATTGAAGGGTTCGAAAAGTTAAAGAAAGTGTTTGAAGTAGCTTCCAAATTTGGCTTAGAAATAAAATTTCCAAAATGTCAATTTCTGCAGAAGAGAGTAGAGTTTTTGGGTCACATCGTCGAAAACGGGACAATCCGTCCGTCAACAGCAAAAACGTTAGCAGTAAAAAAAAATTCCAGTACCGACAACGGTCAAACAAGTTCAAAGTTTCCTAGGCCTAACCGGCTATTTTCGCAAGTTCATTCCTCAGTATTCAAAGATAGTAAAACCGCTGAGTTACCTGACTAGAAAGGATACTTCATTTGTGTTTAACCAGCCACAATTTGAAGCATCCGAAAAGCTCAAGAAAATATTAACAGAAGGTCCAGTGTTAAATATATTTCGACAAGGAAGAAAAACAGAACTACATACGAACGCAAGTCAACATGGGTATGGAGCCATTTTACTGCAAGAAGGAGAAGATAGAAAACTGCATCCGATCCAATACATGTTTCATAAAACCTCTCCAGCGGAAGAAAAGTATAGTAGCTACGAATTACAAGTCCTCGCCATTGTCACCGCACTTAAGAAATTTCGCACCTACCTTTTAGGTAATCACTTCAAGACTGTTTCAGACTGCTCCGCCTTCCAAAAGACTATGGATAAAAAGGACTTAGTCACTGGAATAGCCATATGGGCACTTTTTTTAGAGGAATTTGACTACGAAATTATTTATCGACCAGGTAAAAGAATGCAACATGTAGATGCTCTAAGCAGAAATCCGGTAGTGGTAATATCAAACGAAACTATTACATCAACATTGAAAAAAGCCCAGCAAGAGGATGAAAATGTCCAAAATTTCAGATCGGCCATCAGCGGCAGTGTTGATCAAGAAAAAGTTTTCGAAAGAAACGAAATTTTATATAAATATGAAAATGGTCGGAAATTAATAGTTGTTCCAAGAGACATGTAAACCGAATTAATCAAATTAGCTCATGAAAAGGGACACTTTTCAACAACTAAGAAATCCTCAATCAATAATTCTTTATTCCAAACCTAACCAAACGAGTACAAAAAGTAATCTTGAACTGTGTATCATGTATACTAGCAAATAAGAAAAGTGGGAAGAAAGAAGGATTTTTGAACCCTATTCCTAAAGAAGATATACCACTAAGTATCTATCATGTCGATTTTATAGGTCCTATGCCATCCACGAACAAGAAACATCAACATATCCCAACAGTTGTTGATGCATTTACTATATTTACTTGGCTATACTCTGTCAAATCTACTTCTACTGAGGACGCGATTGACAAATTAAGACTACAACAGAAAACGTTTGGCAATCCAAAGAGAATAATCACTGATAGAGGATCAGTATTCACCTCTACAGCCTTTAGTGGCTATTGTATCGACGAGAATATCCAACATTTACAAACAGCAACAGGTGTACCTCGAGGAAACGGCCAAGTATAAAGAGTGCATCGCACCCTCATACCTGTCTTGAGTTATCAACAATTATGTAAACTGTGTTTTCCTTTAAATTGTGCATTTATATTTTAGACATTTTTTTCCAGTTATTTATTTAGAAAATTATTACTACTAGTGTAACGTTCCTCTCTATTAAGAATCAACGTATTTAAAGTGAATTTCTGAATTTGTTTCCTTTAATAACAGTTTGACCGAGTGGAATTGAATGTCAATTTTGAGTGCCAGTATGTAAACAACGATGAGGTCATCGTTCTATCAGGATTGGCCGAGTTGTAGAGTTTTAATTAGTGGCCATTGCCATTCCACTGTTATACTGAACTCATCGATACTGATCGCATTTAGTTTTATTGTATTGTAATAGATGGCACCATAGGTTCTACTAATCGAAAGTGCTAAGTCATGTGACCATAAATTTTATATAAAAAGAGCTGTTGGCATTCGCTCGAGAGGAGAGAAGGAGAGAGGCGTTGCATAGTTTAGCTATGAGCAGACATCTTGTTAGGCTTCGCCCTTTGTGCCATCTAAATATTTTACTTCTAACTTTAATGTAAATAATCTTTCCCGTCCTAATTGTTAATGTCCTTTTAATCGTGTTCTGTAAATAAATTATTTGTTTTTCTTTAAAAGTTTCTTGATCAGTACCCTAGACACTGATCCAAATGGGATTGAATGGTCATTTTGTCCCACCCAATCCTACATATATATATAATGAAATAATAACATAATATTTATATATATATATATAATGTTTAATCTGAATGCCAATTGAAAAGAATAATCGGGCCGATAGGCTTATTCCTTTTGTTTTTTTTAAATTATTGCTGGTTTGTGCAGTGTAATCTAGGGTTTACTGCAATATTTAATCCTTTACTACATTGTGAGGCACATATACACAGCATAAACTTCTTGTCTTTTTTTCATTAACATTGAGTAGTTAATAATCTTACCATAATTTTGAGTTCAAGCAAATAAATATTTTAGTTAATTTTAATAAAACATAATTTTAAAATTTCTTTTGCAGTTTATTTTCTTCTATTCCTTATCATATCTATTAAGATTGATAGAACTGCCACTAAACAGCACAAAACAGTGTAAACAAAGAGATCAACAATGATAAAATGCATGATATAAAAAAGGGAAATACGAGTGCTATTTATTAATATATTTAAAAATCTCTTAAAAATAATATCCTTTCAATTAAAAATTATGATTTTACCATTGATCTTCATAGTAACTTTTTTGAGGGCGAATACACATTTGGAAATTTCAAAATAATACTGAAAACAAGATTGTAATTATTTTCGGTTAAATGTTGCTGAGTTTTTTTTTTTGCTATATTTGATTCGTTGTTCTGCATTTATAAATAAAACTACTTTAAAAAAATATACTGAGAACTTTTTAATGAACTAAATGGTTTTCAGAAGTCATTTTATTGAGAGTTTGATATCGTAGAAAAAATTATATTGTTGATATTACTGAATATTACTGAAAAATGAAAAAAATAAAACCATGTAAGAATCATAAAAGGAATCAAAGGAAGAGAATTATTTAGCTGCATTTTATATCAATTAACGAAGTACACAGAGGATTTGCAAAAATGTTCTTTAAATTTTTTTCATTTCAAGATTTTACGCAAATATTTATTTCCACGTAAATATTTATATCCACGTAATATACATTTTTTGATTTCCTCATTGTCAGCGGGAAACTCCACTTTTAAAGATCACCTGCTCAAATTTGTTTAACTTGGGTTTCATTTCGAAAAAAATTGAAGATTTTTTTTCTTACTTCCTAAAATAACTGGTTTTAGATATTATCTGATCTTTATAAATGAAATGTTATTTTATTATCACAATATATAATACTATTTCAGATCTTTGTCAATTTATTTAAATTTGTTGTGTAAATACAAATTCAATTCTTTACTGTGTATTTTTTATCAGTGATTACAGTATCTGCACGGTGTTAACCGTGACAAGATAAATGTTAACACGGAATAAAGACAAAAAAAAAAAAACGTGCCACAGAGTTTGGAAACCTTAACCATTGGGTCTATTTCCAAAATTTTAGTATCATGTGAAAACTCACCTCAGTATCATATGACTTCAAGATGAATAATTAGTGCTCATCTGATCTTCACGGATCTCCAATTTAGAGAGAAATCGGAGAAACTAAATTTCGCTTTGTATTTTTCTGGTCAAAAAACATCAATTGACCCACAATCACCCACAATGTCATTGCACCGATTAAAAAAATCATTGCCTGATGTCAATGCTCATGACTCCCATATCAATTAGTAATACTTTACCACTTTTCTCATACGAAATTGTAATTTAGTAACAATTAAATGAGTTCCTTCAAATAAGCCTTTTGTTGGACCTATACAATCGCAAACCTAAATAATGTTAACACAATTCCGTCTCAAACAAAATATTCTTTTATGACACTTTAAAAAATTTGTTTTTAATAATTATTTTTACACCAAAAAATATTTGTGATTGACTAAAATAAATTTAAGAAACTTTGATGGTACATATATATAAATTGATAATTTTTCAATTAAAATACAGTGTGAGTAAGCTTGGTGGTTATAATGGTCCTTGCATTTTCAAATAACAAAAGTTCTGATAATGTTGAACAGATCTTGCAAGAGAAATATATTATGCAACGAATGGTATTTAATTTATTCTATTAATATATTTAGTAAAAATTTTATTAAATACAAACATACAAATTATTTTTAAGACATTTACAGAATTGAGGATTTTTTTCAATATTTAATTATATATACTACATACCATTTATGTTTACGACACTGTTACGCATCGTAAAAAAATTCCCTCAACATCCAAAAGATGGATCGTTGGATGATTGACTGTGTAAATGGCTTCCTTAATTGATGTCTTTTTCGAACGGACGATGGAAGTAATTATTTGAAATGGGAGCTTTAACGTTTCTAAGATGGTGCTTGTGTTTTTGAAAAGATCTCCTGATGTCTTTCATGAAAGTGAACCCAGGTTTAAAAAAAAGAAAAGAAGAAGCTTTTCTAAAAAGCCTTGGAAGTGATTAAAATTTTGATGGTTTTTCACTTCAACGAAAAGTTCCGAAACGAAAATGTTTGTGAAAAACCTCTTTTTTCCGAAGGACTTGCGTTGCAAATGAAAGAAATCCAAAGATCTGGTATGCGGTCTTCGAAATCTGAAAATGAATGGAAAATTTGTCTCAAAGAAATCAGAATCTACACTTCCGGATACTTCCACTTATTTATTCACATTTTCTTTGAAGTTTATTGAAAGCAATAAAACCAGAAGTTGTGCAAACAGATATAAATTACAAAAATTTAAAAGTAATTTATTTTTGGCGCTTTTTGAAATCAATAAAATGAGACGCGATATTATTTAATAAAATGCCAACAAGTTGGCATCCTGGACTATGGGTAGAGCGTCTTCCCCGTGATTTGGCAAATTGGTTTCGAATCCCGATTTGGTTATGGTTGTTCTTTACCCCGTATTTTATCTGTGAGGTGTGTGAAAGAGCCCCTCTGCAAAAAAGGGGTTTTGCAAGCGAGTGCGTGAGTGTCATCTTCATATGAGCTGGAAGTCAGACTTCTGCCCTCGGGTGCTCATGAACCTTTACCCTCAAAAGCTACTGCACAAACTTGGCTTAAAATCGCTGATTTCGTCTGATTTCGCTACTATAACAAGTGTCATAAGTAACAACAAAAGACAATACCTGTTTTAAAAGTCCAAAATATTTATTTCATATTAAATACTCCCTAATACATTTTAGAAAATTTTTTATATAAAACTAGAGTTTCACTATTTTATAGTAGTCAGGTTTTTAATGTGATTTCAAAATGGAACTTTTAAGTCTGTTTCTATTTAAGCATGTATGCAGAAAAATAAATACATGCATCATTTTTAAAATGCAACATAAATACATGCATAAATTTTAAAACGCAACATTATCCGATTTTAAACTGATTGTAAAAAACCTCTTTATCTGATGATTGTATTTACTACTTTTTGCCGATACCTTTTATCCTTATTTATTTACCGTGGAAAATCGGTTTTATATTATTGCTTAATTCATAAATATGGCTTTTTAAAGAAAATTAAAGAAAAAACTTCAAAATTTCGAATGATTCTCAGTACAGGAGTTATGAAATGAACAAAAGTCTCTTATACGATACAAGTACGTAATCTCATTTATTATTAAAAAAAACAACTTTTTGATGAGTTCGTTATATCTTGATATCTTATTAAGAAATACTATTATCTATAAATCAACATTTTCACAAAAGAATCAAATCATGAGGAATATTATGTTATGAAAAATTATCTTTTCGCCAAAAGTTGTTAAAGGACATACCTAATAAATTCTCTAAAATAAGATGATAAATTATAATCCTTTCAAAACATAATTCATAAGAAATGCCAATTTAAATAATTAAATTTGATTCATACACATTTATAAACATGGTGTAATACATAAGTTTTATGATACTATGAAAGAAGAAAATAGTATCGGAAAGAATCCAGACAGATCCTAAGTGTCGTCATAAAGATATCAGAGAAAAAAAAATCTCTTTTTGAAAGTTTTCAAGAATAAAACTGTGAATTCAAGTTCATTTAGCTTTATAAAAAAGAAGTAAAACAATTTTATTTTACACTTGAGAGTACTCTCCGCTTCTGAAAGAATACCTCATTGAACTCAAATTGACTTCTTTTATTCCTGAAAAACTTCTAAATAAAACCAATTGCGCATTTCCACTGCATGATTCTTCCTTTTTTTTCTATAACAGTATGCGCAAGATTGGTGAGTCAAATCTCCGTTAAGAATTTGTATTTCGAGTGTGATTCAGTTTTATTATATTTCATTGCGTCTGATACATTATTAAATATTTCATACTTTAAATCAGATACGAACGAAATTTAATATTTGAGCTGGACGTATTTTTTAAAAGATGCTTCGTGTCATTTTCGTTTTTCGTGCTCAAGTCGTTTTCAGTTTTTTGTTTGTTTGTTTGTTTTGTAATGTTTATCATAAAAGTTTAAAAAAATATCTTTCTAAAATTTTTCTGAATTTTTTCTAAAATTTTCTAAAATTTTTCTAAAATTCTAAACAGATTTTTGTTATTCTTATTAAAGAAAAGTCAAATCATTATTTAAAAGATAGAACTTCTCCGTTTCAGAATCATTTCGCTTTAAGATAATTATTTATATAGGAAATAAGTCACATGATTTGGATAATAAGCTGAATGAAGAGGAACATGAATCCAATGTTTTAACCATTAATTCGGAAATTGAATCGTGATTCGTTTTCTTATCATAAAGGATCAATCGAATATATCATATATTAACACCTTTAAATTGATCTTACCAGCATTTCTCTGTATAATCGCAAGTTAAGTGTATATGCTGTCCATATTTCAACCAGATAAAATCAAATTAGTCAATTTCAATAAACTCTTCATTTGTCTTGAGGGAAGTTATTTAATTTACTTCCATTTGAAAAATAATTGAAAGGACTGAGACAGTTCTGAAAGCACAGCAACACCCTATACAAGCTCATCGTCATTGCTTTACAATTTATTTTTGAATTGTTGAATAAGAAGAATTGTTGAATTGTTAAGAACTTAGCGACAGAAAATTATAAAAGTCCAACTTTCTTTTGGAATTCAATAATAATATTACTTTTGATCGATTTCGTTCAATACTTGACTCTTTTGGCCACCAGTTGGTTGTCATAAATGCTGTAGTTGTGTTCTGGCTTATAGCATTTTACAAGCCCGCTGGCAGTTATCTGTAATCGATTGAAGCCGTGTGAGTGTTTCTTGATTTTTCAGTAGCGCCAACTAGGGCCAAGAGTACGACTTAGCTACTTCATGCGTCACATTCGCTTGCACAACCCCTTTTTAGGGGGTCACATTCACACATCTCACAGATAGAACAACAGAAGAACAACCATGCCCGAACTGGGTCTCAAACCCGGAACGCCCAGACCACGCGGAAGACAGGCTAGCCCTATGCCAGGACGCCGGCTCATCGGAAATGTTATGCAGTATTTGATTTCTATTGAATTTTTTATTCACAACTTGTTTATAGCCCTTCAAAAAATATTTCTAAGTATCAGATTGTGATGTCAAATATCCTTATAATTTTAATAGCTTTACGTCTGCCCTTTTTATTTCGAGACTAATCGAATCTTATTGACGATCTTGTAATTGCACATTTTCTTTTCTTGTTCTCTAGCTTTCTAGCTAATTTTATTTCTTTATATTCTTCTTCGCTTTTCAGCGTTTGGTCATAGATGAGAATAGACAATCAATAAAGACAGTTTTAATTTCTTTTCCACAATACAAATTATTGTTCAAAATTATGCAAAAAAAATATTTTTAAAAATTTTAAGCAAATAAAAAATGCAGTAAGTAAATGGATTTCCTTTAAAAAGAATTTTTCAAAATTATAAAACAATGTAAAATTATTTTTATGCATTAATATTTTCGAAAGTTATCGAGAAGAAATGTTAAAATATTCCTTACTTTTGAATTATTTAAAATTTCAATACATTTTAAAATAATTTATCCAAAGTGTACATTGCCATCCTCTGAAAATTTCTCCATTAAATCTAATAGTTAAATAGTTTGGACGATTGAGTGTAACACATACATACGCACGTGCACGCGTTCTCCTTCTTCTTTAGTAGAGATTTGCCACATATTATTTTTCATCCAACTTTTGTTTATTACACAAATGATCCTTATGAAACGCAGCTAATGTTCCTTAAGAAACAAGTTAAATACTCAAAATGTATTTAAATAAAATCATTTGGATAAATTATTGTAAAATCTCTCATTTTCACAGAGCCATTTGAATTTCGAAATATATTAAGTATTTATGAAGGGGAAAAACCTCGCAGCACCGATAAAATAATAAGAGATTAGATTTTAAAAGATGTGGAAAGTTACATTATTCATGTTACATCAGCTGGCCTGTTACCAGCTGTTATATATATATATATATATATATATATATATAAGTAACCAATCTAAAGTAAGAAAAAGTTTGAAAACGAAACTAAAATGAAAACGAAACAAAACAGTTTCGAAATCGCAACTAAAATTTATAAACTATTTAAACTAAAACCAAAAAGGAACTTCATAGTATTTAATAAACGGGTGGAGATATATTGATGACCTACTTTTGATTAACTTCGACAATACTAATATTATTACTAATTGCTATCCAAAAGATTTAATTCTAAAAGATACAAATATAAATCAACTTGAGGCTACCTTTCTGGATTTAAAAATCGAAATTGCTAATGATAAAACAATAGTTGGTATATACGATAAAAGGGATGATTTCAACTTTAAAATAACAAAACTATGTAACTACCATTCCAATCTAAACTCTAAAATTTTCAAAAATCTAATTTTCTCACAAGTTAACAGGATCAAAAGGGTTTGCAATAATAAAAATTCTTATATTGAAGCATCAAATATCCTCCTTAAAAATTTAATTAAAAATGATTTTCCTAGAAATTACTGTAATGTCAATTTTTTAATTAAACAAGGTATGGTTTGGGATTAATCTTTTGGCTTAAATAAAAATAGAAATTTACTTGCATATTGGATCACTCAATAGATGGCGCTGGGTGCCTACCTCTGTTTACATAATTTACCGTTAACTTTCAAAAACAGGAAATCACAATCGATTGTTTAAAGTTTCATTCACTGTTGGATGGTATGTTCTGGCCTTTTCGTTTTTAATTTTAATTTTAATTTTAATGCTGTTTTTGTTTTTATTGTTATTGTTTTTATTGTATTTTTACTTTGTGGTTTTTTCTAATTTGTTATTTTGTATTTCCTTTCTGTTAAAATGGTATATCTCTTGAGCATAATTTCGGGGGATTTTCGGGTCACGAGGAATCATTATTAGACTTAATGTCTGTATGTCCTCACAGAAAAAATCCCTTTATTTGAATCCCTGCCTGAGGGTGACCCTTGAAAAAGTCTTCAGGCCGGATTCTTTTTTAATATTTTTTAATAATTTTTTTGGTTTAATTTTTATTTGATTTTTGTTTTTCCTATTAACTTGATTCTAATACTTTTGTATATATATATATATATATATATATATATATATATATATATATATAGAAAATCACTTCCAAGCAACATACTTGAATTTCTTGCAATATAGAAAACAACGATATTTATAACTTATTATTTTTAAAATATGCTTATACATATTTTCATTTTTTACTTATTTTTATAAAAAATTGAAGTTAGTTAATACCAAACACGAAAAATAGTACGTAACACATGGCACATATATTTTAATTGTATAATGGAAGTAAAAGACAGCTTGCGATAAAATATTCCATTGTTCATGTCAAATTAAAGGATAGTGCTTTTCATCATAGGGAATCTTCTTACAAAATTACTATAAGAAATGGTTCACCGCAAATTTTCTTAAATATTAAAAATTAAATAAGTTATCGTTTATGAATTTTATAATATACTGTTTGAATAGAATATTCGATATATTTCTCAATGCGATTCGAAACTCCTGATCTTCTTATAGAAGTATTTCATTAATATTCATTTCACATCATTTGATTTACTTTATAGCAATAAAAAGTTTGGTAAAAAAAGTTATTTTCTTTAAAAAAAAGTGAATCTAATTTTTTCAAAAATATACCTATAAAAAGCAGAAAACTTCGATGTAAATCACTTAAAACAAGTAAATTTAAAAGAAATAGAAAATTCATAGATTATTTTTTTAAAGTCCTTTAACTTTAATTTATAACTTAAATATATTTTGTAACAATTATTGATTTTAAGCAAAACTTTTGGATTACTTGAACACATTTAAATTCATACTTTGCATAATTTATCAAGAATAAACCAAATTTATGAAAAAAAGGTGAAATAATTCAATTTTTTAAAGATAGAATCGTAATTCACATTGTTAAAATTATAGATTAAACATTATCGAATAAATAAATTTGACAAATTTCATAAATGCAAGTCATCAAAGCTACTTCAAGGAAAAATAATAACTAATTTGGAGTACTATTTCACAATTATGGTTTATAACATATTAAGCTTATACAGTTGCCTTAAATAAAATAATATCTTTTTTTATTCAGATATTTTGAATATTCTTTTAATAACAAATTATTTCAGAACTCAGCTGAAAAAAAAATTTAAATATTTCTTATTTTGTGCGATAATACATATGTTCATCAGTGTCGCTTGCGTTTCCAAAATTGTAAATATATTATTAAATTGTTTTAGAAAATATTAAGACTCACTTTGGACTGGTAAGATGCAATGCTTTCATTTCGCTTGCATAATATTTCTTGAAATAAACCATTACCTCGAAATACAAGACAGTTTCCTATATTTATATTCATTAATCCTAAGCCCATTGATAAAAAATAAAAAATATGAGCATTAATATTTCATAATCGAATCAGTTAGAAATTAAATATTCTCTGATAAAAGACCAAAATAGAAAAGTTATGGACATTTTTCAACTTATTCGCTTGAATTTTTCTCCTCGGATGCATTACAGAGAAAGGATGTTCCGTTCGGCCGTTACTGACATTGTTCTTAACCATTAATTATCATTAAATAATTAATAGTCCATTAAATCTATTAATTAGTTTTTTGCAACCATTTGAATATTTGCTCATTAAAAGTCGAATGAACTAAAACAAACAGCCAGAATTAATTAATTTTTCAAGTTGTAGCCTTTCATTTTAAAATTTATTTGTTCATATTTAATTCATTATCTTTTTCAGATTTTCAGCTAGTTTCTAATTTTGGACACGAGGAAATATTAATTGGTCACAATTAATTATTTAAAAAGCATTTTTGTAAGGTATTAGAGGTTTATATAACTTTTGTTAAATTCCATATTCCTTGATTAGCTTTTTTTTCCTTTTTAGGGGCTGTCAACTGTGATATCATCCGTAAACATTCGTCTATTTAAAAAAAAAAGCTTTTATTAATAAGTAATATATAATAGGATAATTTGATCAATAATGTAGTGATTCTGATGACAATCACTTATAAAATCTGTATCAATGAAATTACATGTATAATAAATAAAAATCCTCGTTAATGCATGAAAAAACTATCTGACTTATGTTTTATACAGAGAAGCAAATTTATATAACTTATTTATTATTATTATTATTACCCTTTTCTTTGTTGATTTCCTCCATTATCAGGATTATTTTCTCATATCTTTAAATAATCTGCCGGACACAGCAGAGCTACTGCTACAAGCCAGATATCTTTGATTATAGAGAAGGCCTATCGAAGTCTTATCTCATTCATTTAATTTCAGAATATATACATCTGATGTTCAGTAATACACATAGGTAATTAGATTCATCCTTATGGTTATACAAATTTTGGGAACTAGTTTTTTTTCCGAACACAGCTGGTGCAGTTCATATTCAAAATATATCGACTAGTTATAAAATACCCCTTCGTGAAATATATGCCGATATGTATGAGATTTTTCGCTTGACGCCCCTCCTAAAAGAATAAAAAATAGAAGCAGAATTCTTGAAGTAAAGACTTGAGGTAAATAGAAATCGTTTACATCTTCAATCTTTTCATAGTTCGACATTTTTTTCATATTTATATTACGCATTTTTTTAGTTTATTTTTAAGCCAAATTATACTTGTTTTAATTTTTTTAATTAATTTATTTTTAGAATAGAAAATAGATAAAAAAAAAGTAAAATAAATTTAAAATGGTGCAGATTTTTTTCATAAGCCTTACATAAACATAATAAATTAAAATGATTAATTTCGACTACAAAATGCATGGTATTTCTAAAATCATTTGACAAATCTTCAGATTAAGCTAGGCATACCACAACGAATTATTTTATAGCAAAACATAGAATTGCAAATTCATAGATTGCACTCTGTGGAAAGCATTTTGTTAGTGATTTATGTTGTGAATTAAAGTTAAATTGTAAAATAAATTTTCGGAATTTTTTCTTTGAACATTACATGCATTTCTCTGAATCCTGTAACTGCATGCTTTCAGTTTGAAACTCAATATTCTGTTGCAAAAATGGCTTATTTCTGTAAGCCTGGCCTGTATTAAAGTTTAAAACTTGCTTCCGTGATTTTTGAAGCACCCTCTATGCATACAGTTTTTAAAATGAATTAGGTAAACTTTAAAAACATCTCAAGTATATTGAAATGAATGAGACGTTTACTGCCTGAAATGACTCTTATAAAAAAGTTTATTTGTTTTTTAATCATTTTGTAATTTTAGAAGTATTTGATTGCTTTCGTTTTTGTCATTGAAACACCTTATATGCAGCCTGAAAATAAATTCATTTTTTTGTCTCATTTTCCTTCAAAATTATTGATTCTCATACCCTGCATTATAATTAATAATAAAATTCGTATTTTTATCTTTCATTTTATATAATTATCCTTATACAATTGTATTTTATTAATTATATGCTCTTATTTGGTATTAGTAGTAAATAGCAAAGTTGTTTCTATAACTCTATTCTTTAAAAACTTTCTTGTTTTTATTTAATGCTTCTATTCTGCTTACTTGTCTGAAATCTCGTAAATCTAAATGCAAGCAAAAAGGAATGAAGAACCATTGCACATTTATTATAATTATTTGAGAAAATTTATAAATAAATTATTTCATTGAATAATTAATTTGAAACATACTATCTAAAGAAAAATCACAACACAAGTTTTAAAAGTACTCACTAATTCATTTACACTCATGTTCATAAATTAAGGATAATTCAGAGTCACGCGGAAAACGAACTCTACGTCGTCACCCGTAAAATGACTTCACACATCTTCAAAATTCATATGCAAATTGCAGGAAGCCACCCGATGACACTGAGAGTATGTCACACTAACGAGAGTGCACGAGAGTGATGTATAAGGAACACAATCAAAGAAGTAAAATTGTTCGCAAGCGCTTTATAAGCCTTTCAGTGCAATAACCGCATAGTTATGACACAAAGGACGCATTTGGATTATTTTTTACGCAGTTGAATTATAGGCCGTCTAGAATGTGGGCGCATCGAGCTGGAGGTATCCGAGGTACTTGGAATTGCCCAGAGTGTCATCTCCAGGCTTTGGCAACATTCCAAGATGATAGTAATCTGAGTAGACGTTACAGCACAGGTCGCCCCCGAGTTACAACGCCGAAGGAGGACCGGTATTTGGCAGTTACTGCCAATAGAAACAGACTGAGCGCAGCATCAGACCTGTCTCGTCAGCTCTCTTCAGCCACTGATACGTCAGTTCAAGGCAAACTGTGTACAAACACTTAGGGCAGATTGGTCTATATGCTCGTAGGCCTGTCAGATGTGTTCCACTTACTGCAACTCTATGTCGCCTACGGTTAGCCTGGAGTAGACAGCATGCATTGTGGACACCGCAATAGTGGGCTTGTGTGATTTTTTCCGACTAGTCCGGGTTCAGCTTGCAGTCTGATTCTCGCTGGACTTTCATACGGAGAGCGCCAAGTACTCGTTACCATCAAGAAAACATCATTGAACGACACCGTTACAGTGGTGCAGGATTGCTCGTTTGGGGAGGAACTATTCTGGGTTCCAGAACTGACCTGCATGTTCAAATTGGAGCCATGACAGGCCGAGTCATTCTGGAACAACGAGTACATTTGTTTTGGGGCGCCATGTGAGCAGAATTCATGTTTATGGATGACAACGCCCGTCCTCACCGTGCAAACATCGTAAACGAATGCCTTCGATCAAAGGATAGCACCTGTATGGACTGGCCAGCATTCTCACCGGATTTGAATTTGATAGAGCACGTGTGGGACATGCTTGGCCGACGAGTTGCAGTCCGTCAACCATCTCCTAAATGTCTATCGGAACTTTGGAGAGCATTTGCTTGATGAGTGGTATAATATTCCCCAAGATCAAATCGATAATTTGATATTCAGTGCTCCTAGGTGTCGTACGGACTGTATTGCATTGTCTGGGAGTTACTGGGTTAAAACTATGTATTAATCATCATACCAACTATGTGATTTTGGTTTTTGTAAATAGGTTTTTTTTTGTAATTTTCTCCAGGGAGCAAAAAAATCGCAATTTTTATTAGTGATATCGAGAAAAAGGTAACGAGCATTTGGTTTGCTCGTTACCTTTTGTTTAATAAATAGGCTTTACAAATAAGTTTGCTTCTGATTCTTTCTTTCCCTGAACTTGTATTATCCTTAATTTATGTACATGAGTGTATATAAAGTATTATTTTCTTTTTTAAGAAAGAGTGATACATTTATGATTACCAGAAATAAATGCCAAATAACTTTTATATGAAATAATTACCTTTATGGCTTGTATTTTATTTTAAACGCTATACTAATTATTTAGGCCGGCGTCCTGGCATAGGGGTAGCGCGTCTTCCCCGTGATCTGGGCGTCCCGGGTTCGAGTCCCGGTTTGGGCATGGTTGTTCTTCTGTTGTTCTATTTGTGAGAAGTGTGAATGTGCCCTCCTGTAAAAAGGGGTTGTGCAAGCGAATGAGTGATGCGTGAGTAGCAAAGTCGTACTCTTGGCCCTAGTTGGCGCTGCTATAAAAAATAAGAGACGTTCCCCCTCAGGCTTAAATCGCTGTCTTCGTAACAGCGGGCTTGTTAGTGGCAAGTGCCATAAGAAACAAACAAAACAAACAAACAATTATTTAGAATTAAGAGAAGATATCTGTTCAATTATTTATATTTTCAGCTATCATTCACAAGAAGTTAAGATAAGAATATAAGTAGTATTAATTATGAAAAGTAATTATTTAATTTTATTCTACCACTTTCTAATCCTCATTAAGACTATTTCTTTAAACTTCTATATTCAAAGAAAAATGTTTTATTTATTTCTGTTTAAAATTTAATACGTGTTCAAAAATGTTTTCAACAAATTTTAGTAATTGAAGATTGCAAAGCATTAAATTATTTTATTAATTATAATTGAAAAAAATCAAATAAATTCTTTAAACATTTTTATTTAAAAGAAAATGTTTCATTTATTTTTGTTCCATATTACTGATTCATACATCTTCCTACATTTTTATTTATTTCTTTAAACTTCTTTATTCAAAGAAAAATGTTTTATTTATTTCTGTTTAAAATGTAATACGTGTTCAAAAATGTTTTCAACAAATTTTAGTAATTGAAGATTGCAAAGCATTAAATTATTTTATTAATTATAATTAAAAAAAATCAAATAACTTCACTCCTCCTATATTTTAACATTCAGCTTAAAATTTTATAGTCAAACCATTTTAAACCTTATATATGAGTTAAAAAAAAGTAATTAGTGAGGTAGCTTTAAATATACGATTAAAATATTTTTTTTAAAAAAGCTTTAATTATATTAAGGACATCAGCAAATTATGTATTTTATTCATTTTCTACTTTTTGACTTTATTAAATCTTACCTTCAATGAAATTATAAAAGCAGCTTTTTTAATTCACTGGCAAGCTTAGTCTTTATTATGAAAACATATTTTTCTTATATGAATTGATTATCTAATAAGTGTATTTTAACACTTAACTGGGGAGGTAAAATTTTAGGACTTAACTGGGGAGGTGCGGTCTACGAGACCTCATTTCATTTACACTCAAATTAAATTTTTTTAATGAATGTATTAGTATGAAAAACTGCCAATATATTTTTCAGATATTTTTCTTGATTCATAGATATGTTTTAGAAATTTTTCAAAATATATTATCATTAAAAAAAAATGAATGCGTTGGAACATACATTTTCTCCTCAAATTACATGTTACAATAAATAATATTCATGAAAATTTATATTACTTTTTACTTTTTAAATCATATTTATTTTTACAGTATATGAAGGTATATAGAAAACAATATAATGTAAAAATCGGCAATTATATGAAAAATAAAAAAATTGACAATAGGTAAAATTGGCCCTTTTTTTTATCGGCTTGTGTGATTTTCATAGCGCGGTTTCCTAAAGCATTTTAAAAATATAAGTTGAGAACTAGTATAAAAATCAACCTATAAATTCTGTATATATATATCTCTTAGTATATTAATATATTTTATAAATTTTTCAAAATACATTATCACTAGAAAAATTAATTATGTTTGAACATACATATCAAATTCAGTTGAATGCGAAATTTCATCGAAAACCTTTTCTGTATAATTATTCTTATTACTGAAACCACTTTCTGCTTCATTTAAAAGTGTCTGGAACACTGCTTCATAATAGGATCAGTGAACTGAATGATATTTCGGGCCCACGTTTTAGCGCCATCTGCTAAGCCTTGTTTATCACTTGGACACAAACAGGGAGATGCGGTCTTAGAGACCGCACTAGAAGAAATAACTGAAGTATTTTAAAAAGCATCTGCTGAAATCGGTTGAAAAAGTGCACGTGTATTGAAGGTCTCAAAACAGGAAGCTACAGGGTCAATCCATTCAATTCACCTAAAAATAGAATAGGGGTGACAGAAAATCCATCGCTAGCGGTCTCACAGACCGCACGTCCCCAGTTAAGGGTTAAAAATATTAAAACAGAGTACTGTTTTCGAGAATACTCACAAGTATAAAATTTTAAAACTTTGATGTATCAAGAATTGAGTGCAAAATCTATTACAAATCTTCGCAAATGTGAGATAAATTACATGTAAAAAAGGATATTTTTATTAGCAATACGAGGAATTTATGATTAAATGTATCATCAAAAGCTGATTCCTTTAAGATTTGCTTTTTCCATCCTATTTTGAAACATATTGTTATATTTAGGAATTTTTTACCAATGATTTAGATAAGTTATATTTATATCCTTTTTATATGCAACAAGTAGGTTATTTTGAGAAGGTTTTTCATGATTTTGAATTATTGTCAGTGCCACTCAACAAATGGGTGCTTTGGTTCTAAGGAATTTAACTCGCATCAAACCTGTCTAATCGAAAACTTATCGGTGATATCGGATTTCAAATTTGGAACCTTCTCTTCTTCAAACAGAGATCATCATGTCACTGCGAATTGAATTGTTTAATGCTGTATGTGAAAGAAATGTAAAATAAAATAAATTTATCTATTTTTGTTTCATTTTTTCTTCAATAAATAAGAATACAATTAAATAATATTCCAAAACTTATTTAAATTCATTATTTTTAGTAATATAGGAAAATTATATTTTACTATAACCTTTTGCATTTTGTGAAAAAATTTGTAAGATTCAATCTCAAGTCTGTCAATTTCTTTTTTTCTTTTGATTTTAAATATTCCATTCTCTCATCATTTCAATGAAAAATATTTGTTAAAGAGGTCGAAAGGGATATAAAAGTTTAAAATAAAATTTAAATCTCCAGTTTTCGATGTTGCCACTCCCAAGATATAAAAATAATAGTTTCAGTCAACCTTTTTCTGAAATCCTGTTTAAAAAATAAATGTACATGTGCAGTTTGAAAGAAATTCGTCTTTGCATCAAAATTCAATCAGTCTTGTTTGCTTAATTTTTGTCAAAAAAAGTCAAACTGTCAAAGAAAAAAAAACTCAGTACTTTTTAGAATTTCTGTGTAAAATTTTTGATATTGTATTGTATATAACTTTGCATATACTGTATTTTGATTTGTATTGTATATAACTTTCAATCACATTTTTTTTTTCATTTCTTTCTTTCAGCGATAAAATATGAAGGAACTTTTGAATGAAATATAAAAAGATGTAAAATCACTTTGGTAGGGTTTTTTTTTTTTTTTTTTTTTTTTTTTGTAAAAGTTTTAAAAAAATCTTGTGAAAAGCTTTGAAATGGGTTGTTTAAATATTTTCCTGTAAATAAAGTTTGAATCAATATTCTGAATGTCAATTGTTTTTGTTCATCAGAGAAATCAAATACCATCATGGCTGAGAATTTCTTATATTATCATGCATAAAATTCAATTTATTATTTAACTGTTTGCTTTCTAATTCCAATTTTATTATTTAGTTAAATATGTAAATATCAGAATTTAAAATTCTTGAAAATGTTTTAATTTTGATTCTTTCTATCAGAAAAAACTAACCCTTTAACTAGCTACTTTTTAACTAGCTATATTTGGTGATCAACTTGTTTGCCAGGGTTATTCCTTTTATTATTTGCTATTAAATACCTTATGCATAACTTTATGCTCATGAATTTTCCAAAAAAATAATATTTTAAAGCATGAAATTATGGCAGATATCAAAATTATATTATTTTAATAACCATCTGCCCTTTCTGTTCCTTGTGTATATAAACCTTCCTGATACAGTCAAGTTCCATGATCGTCATAGCATTTTTAAAAAATGTAACTTTCAGGATAACGATAGTGTAGCTTCATTTTCTTATTCTTACATAATTATAGAGACATTAAACAGAATCTCTCTTTCTTAGCAATGGAAATAAAGTGCCTTTTCTTAGGAAAGGAAATAAAGTGATTATTTTTTGAAACATTTAACCTTTCTATTCAATTACGTAATCTATTATTAACAATTATTAAAAAATTATTCTAAAAAGTATGATTGAAAAAAAAATAGAGGAAAAATATGCACTGCAAATAAATTGGTATTAATAAAAATCATCTTTGGGAAAATTTTAAATGATTAGCTACAAAGTATAGTTTGGGAATGATCACGAACAAACACTGAATTTTTGTTTAACTCTAATTTAATTTAAATTCTAAAAGAATCAAAACAATTGCTCCAATTTTTGTAATTTCCCTGTCTAAAAATATATGTGCATATTTCGTAACTCTAGGTCAAATGATCTTTTTTTTTCCTTTCTAAAAATTTAAAAAAATTATCGCACACACAAAAACAGACATGTTCTCATTTATTATTAGTAGAGACAGAGATGTTAAAATGAATTATTTTTTAGGTATACTTATTTACCAATATACAGGGTGTATCAAAAACATTGACCACGGCCTTTATTCCTTAAATATTCATCATAGATATACACTATAAATTACAAAGCTGCGTAAAAAAAGGTACAAAATGCTATGAAATCGATTGAAATTTTCAAAGGATTAAACTTAAAAAAATAGAAAATTAAAATTTTTATACGGACCCCATAAAAAAATTACCACAAGTGAAATATGTCCCATTCTCTAATAAGATCATGTACAAAATTTCAGAATTTTATCATGAAAACGCTCAAAGATTTGTTAAAACAAAGTTGGTGAAGGGTCAATCACAAATTCAAATGCAAATGTTTACAGCTTCAGTGCAGAGGACGCAACGCAGAAATGCATCATAAGGAAATAAAATATGCTTCAAATCTTTAGTTTTAAATACAAATTTTAAAATGTATGCTTCTTGAAAAATACTTTAAAATTTTATATCATGAATTACAGAATATAACTTCAAAATAGCACAGTCAATGAACTTGTAAAAAAAACTTAGAAATGTTTGCATATGCAAATATATGACTCTGATTGGCACGTCCCATAATCTCAACAGACGCGTCATTATATTATGTTATTTATGCTCTGTCATTGATCAATAGCATAGCTTATGTAAGAATAACTCGCCCATAAATATTTCACACTTCTCCTACATTTTGAGAGTGCAATTAGCCTGTACAAACAGTATGCCACAATACAACAATGAAGAACTTTTTGAAATCCTAATGCTTTATAGTTTATGCAATCGCAATGCTAGCGAAACTGCATGAAAATTTCGATGTAAATATCCCGATTCCCGACATTTTTCTGGGAGATTTATTTCCCGATAAGTGCAACGAATGTATGAAAGAGAAAGCATATATCCTGTAAGGGGACCAGGTAAGCCCATACTTCACTCAACTGATGAAGAAATTGATGTTTTTGCTTACTTTTGCAGTCATCCACATAGTAGTGTTCGTACTGCTGCTTAAGAAACGAACCTATCACGCGCAACAGTGTGGAGAATATTGAGACGGAATAGATGGCATCCTTTTAGCATTCATGGTATGTAAGGACAGGAGCCAACAGAATATCAACTTCGTCGAGATTTTTGTAATTGGGCTCTTAATCAGGAAGATTCTAATCCCTCTTTCCTGAAAAACATAATTTGGAGAGAGGAATGATGTTTTAAATAAGATGGATGCATAAAACTCAAAACGAGCACTTTTGATCAGATGCAAATCCATTCGTGGTACGTGTTATTCATCATTAGAGGCAATTTTCTGTGAATGCATGGTGTAGTATTTTCAAAAACCGTTTGCTTGGACTCATACTGTATGATGGTACGTTGTCGGGAGACAGATATGTTAATGAGATTCTGAATGTGGTTATTCCTGATTTTATGAAGGAACTTCCTCTAACAGTAATTCCACTTGTTTTGTTCCAACATGATGGATCACCAGCTCACCATACTACCAATACTCACTGGCTTAATAACGAGTTTCCAGATAAGGGAATTGGCTTGCATGGTCTAGTCGAATTTCCCTCTAGACCACCTGATTTAACGCCTATGGTTGTTTTTTTGTAGGGTCCTTTACGTACAGTGGTTTATTTGTCACTTCCCTTAAATAAAGCAGAATTGCAACACTGCAAAAATTTTAGAGAGCTGTCCTGACATCTCTTAACAAGAACTTCATAGACTGTACTGAAGTGTCGTCAGACGAATGTAGCTCTGTATTGACATGGATGGAAAACATTTTGAACAAGTTATGTCATCTTTCCATTAAGTTATTATTTCTTCAAATTTTTAATACTTATGTGAATTTACCGAGTAACTCACATGTCACGACACGATCCACAAAAGAGGATATCTTCAATAAAGAGAGGACAATCTTCCTATAAATTAATTGTTTTTCGCTTCCCTGATGGATCCAAAATGAAGTTGTTGCTCTCTGCGTCCAGTGCCAAAGACGGATCGTATTTCTATAAGACGGGTAGGCACTGGAATCAGTCGTAATGAAAGATATTTTGCGTCGAGTACAATGCACAAACATTGTTCATTATGGTGGCCAGAAATTCAGCCTTCACTGTTCTGATTCATACCAGGTCGAGTTTTCATTGTAATGCTTTTCGAGAAGCTCCTCTGCTGCTTTCCAACCCTTTTTTTATTATACTTTGGATTTTGTTAAATGCTAGAATGATATCTTATTTACGCAATGATTCTAGATATTGTCTACAAAATGAAAGGCCAAATGAAGTGGACGGAACAAAAAAAATAAATAAATCTCAAAAGCAATTTTTGTGATATCTATTGATTTATGAATTCTTTGCAACGTGAGTGATATGTAACGTTTCATGTCCCAGAATATGCTTGAAGTGGATCCTATTATTACCGAACAATATGTCCTGTAACAATTGTGACATACCCATTACGTTCTGTAATAAATAACTTACATTATTATTCTACAAGCGAAAACGAATACATAATAGCAAAAGCAGCCAAAGTATACACGAAAATAGCATTTCTGGAGATCAAAACTCCTATGAAAGAAATCTACTTGCTTGAGTCAACTCGACTGTTCCTAATGATTCCACCTCTGTCTCCGGGTTTTTTCCCCACAGTTTTCGTAACCTCCGATCATATTATCGGATTCAGGATACTGCCAAGATTTCAGGACTTCGTCAAATTTTCATTTTGTTACCAAATCATTGCCAAAATTGTGGATCATTCATCCGGCATACATTCAGCATCTTTTGAAGTCATGCGTTAAATCTGTTTTCTTTACCATGGAACACTAACACGAAATACTGTATGCAGATGAGTAAAGTTAGAAGTATGTATAATATGTATAGTGATTTTAGGACTCATTGTATCTATTTAAAAATGTGTGGGAAATATACATAGAAATTCCTCAAAAGGTGGGTTATATAATGAGAAGCGGATAATCAGTATGTTACTTTGAGTGCTATTGTATAGCATGTGAAATTTATGCATTGGAATTGATGTTGACATATTGTTTCGAATCTATTGTTTTCATGGATATCTGGTGCATCCAAAAAAGGCGTAAGAGGTCCTTTGTACCTAAACCAGAATTTTTTACTTCCTTACACTTGATTTACTTTCTCCAATTCTTAAAATTATGATTAATAGCTATAGTTAAAACTGTGGTGTGTTAAGCAGTTGACTTGTTTGCACTATTTGTATTTAATTGTTATTATTTAAGAAATATCATTAGAATATTTTTGCCTTTGGTTTTGTCAAACCGGAATGCATTTAAAGTATGAGACGATAAACTGTTAATGTGATGTTTTGGTTCTCTGCACCCTAGTAGATATAAAATTCTATTTGGATTGAGTATCCTCTACCGATGTCGGACTTGCCTCTTAAGGCAGTGATAAGATGGTGGTCACTTTTAGGAATGAACCACAGTTTCCGTCTGTATTGTCGCGGCGTTCCGATTACTTATTTTTTTCGTATGCTTATATATGAGCAGGAATAGCTATTTTGGTTTGGTGCCATTGACTTTCTTTAGGGTCTAAAAAATTCAAAATTTGATGTTTCCTGCTCTTCTAACCATAAAAGAGAAAAATTATCTTCAGATAAGTTTTCAAAACTCTTTTTTTTTTGGATAAATATATGTGTAAAAACTCAAAACACAAGTGTTCTGCAAACTGAATTTTTGCATTGGAAGTTGTTAATGTTATTAATATAATGTTAGAGTATCAGCAGAGTTCGACGATATTAAATCGAAACATTATCAATTTATATCTAAATTTTCTTGCAATACCCCAAACTTATCATAACAAAGATTATTTCAATTAGAAAAATCTCTTATTCTCGAAACACAGAATAAAATAAATGCATCTATTTAGAATGTAAAATAGTCATATATTCTACAAAGTAAATGTAGATCAAAAGAAAACATAAGAATACCACTGAGCAATTCTGTTGGTAATAAACATTGATGTCTACTTGAGATATATACAAGAATTTAGATAAATTTACATAGACTTACATTTTAGTTCTTATAAAATTCTGGCAAATACATAAATTAAGAATTGTTCCGTTCGTACATAAAATTGTATATGCACAGTGTTTTAATTTTTGGTTTAATATTTCATTACACTTCAATTACAAAGAATTTTCATTCAGATCATAATAAATCATAAATTTGTTTTTCTATTTACTTAGATAAAGAATATTTTGATTCAAATTAATTGACTGACAACGCTAGGCATCTTAAAATAATAATCGTAAGTGACACAAAATCCAGGAATGCATGGAGTCGGAAGCTTTTACTTGAATACGATCAAATCAGATTCTTATGCAAACTCTTTAGATGTGAAGAAACTCACTGTTCCATGTTTACTACAAATAGAAAAATCAGCAAATTTTATTTTAATGAGATTTCTGTTTCATTTCACATTTATTTTTACATATTAGAATGATTCAACTATTTTTTTTAAAGAAAAGTGTCAGGGCGTAGAGCACCGAACGGGCAAACGGCTTGATGTTAATCTATATCACTTTCAGTGTATCCTAAATAATCCAATAATTTCAATATTAATTGTATTATGGCATTGCTTATGAGAAAACTGCATCATGAAACAGGTAAAATGAAAAAAAAAAAATCAAAGCACTTTATTGGGCAGACCATTTAACCTAAAGATACTTAACTTTGACTATTTTCTCATTATTTTTTGCAAAATGTATTTTGTATACGGAAGTCAATACTAAATCCCAATGTTCTTGAAAGCTAGTATGATTCTACAAAATGTTAGTGAATTCTTCATCATATATTTGAGCGTCAGTAAAGTACCGACGAAATCATTTAAAATATAAGAAACATAAATAAATCAATAAGCGAGGGATTTTTTCTCATAACTTAATTCTAAAAATGTTAGAAAAGATACTGAATTTAAATTCACATGAACCGAGATTTTTCTTTTTATTTATTTTGAATAGAATAAATATAAATTTTGTTCAAGTAAGTTTATTTTAATATAAATAGCATATATAGTTCAGAGTATACGCATTTCGAAATAATTATATTTGATTCCAGTTATATTTAATTTCATATTAGTATTTAAATAGTTATACCCATGATTGAATTTAACCATTATATCTAAGGGTATTCCATGGTTCACATGACCATCAGTGAATAGTTATCAACACCTATGAACTGTAGGCTATACTTTGAACATCATAAACAACTAGTAAATTTAGTAAATCTTCTGATACCATTTCAAGGTTATATACAGTGGTCTCTCCTGTAGCCCGAATGATTCATTTCGCACTATTGGATACTGCATTATACGGAATCAGACGAAATTATGCCATTGAAATATATCTCTAGTTTGCAACTGCGCATGATATTGAGGTTATTACACTTTAAAAAATATTTAAATTCACTTTTTTATAAGTGCAATAAGTTTCTAAATAAGCGAAGTAAAAATTCTAAAATTATGAAGGTGTTAAATATATCTTATGTTTAATAGGACACTGCTTCTCACTGAGACTATCAATGTATGATATGTTTATGACTGATATGTTTCTCTTTAGATACGCATTTTTCAGAAAGATTAAAATCAAAATTTATGAACAAAATATTTAAAACGAATTAAGTTTGAGAAACAAAATTAGTCTCTTCCTCTTCCTCCAAAGAAACATTATTTGCTAAAATACAATAGTTGGATATATTTGGAATTTATTTTAAAAATACATAAAAAAGTAAGTTTTATACTTTTAAGTCACGTAAATTCAGTTACACTTGCACTTTTAACCCCTACGTTAATTGCAATAATCTACTTACTTCAGAAACTCATTTCCGATTTAAAAAAAAATTTTTTTTCTCTAATTTTAAACACTAATCATTTTGATTTCAATAATATTTTTCTTTTGGTTTTTTGATGTGAAGAATAATAATTAAAGATGTTTGTATCACAATTTATCATAAAAAAGGAAAATATAAGCCAACGCCATGATGGAATAATTTCCATTGTTTTAATATAATTTTTTTGCAATATTCAATATTTATTTCTTGATACTACAGTATTTAAAATAAGTTTAACTTTTTAATTTTTAAAATTTTATTTTTGAATATTTTCATCATGGAATTCTAAATTATTTATGATATTGTTGCAATTTCTTTAAAAAAAATTCAATAATTAACACATTTTAATATACAATTATATTTATTGTTATAAATTTCATGAAATTATTTTCAATAAACGCATGAGTAGATTTCAAATTTTCTTTAATTTCTCATTTTCTATTAAGAAAAATAGTTTGCAATGAAAAAGGCAGATAACTTCAGAAATTTTTAAGTTAAGCAATGCTCCTTCTATGGCAGGATATAACAAAAACAAATTAAAATCAAGAAAACAGGACGGAAGTTTTCCAATAAAAAAAAGTAAAACAATATTTAATTATGTATGAATGTTGTGAAAATGTTCTTTCCCCCTACTTTTCAGTTTAAGTTATAACGAAAAAATTTATTTTTATTTTTCTCGAAGAAAAATTTTTCAACGTTTTCTTTTGCAATCACCATATATTCTTTAAAAAATATCTGCATGAAAGTAGCCATATTTGGTGTTGGTGCAATTCTTTCGGAAACGAACTAGAATAAATGTATATTACTTAATAATTCATGTTAAAGTTATGCGGCTTTTGAAATTGAAAAAAAAAATCGATTATAATTCAGAAAAAAAATGAAATCCGATGTTTCGTTCTGAACCTCAAATAGTATGCAAGTGAATTATCGTATTATAAAACTATTTGTTTATTTTCTAGACATCGATTTATTTAAATATACATAAAAAATGTACATTTTGGACTAATTATTTTTTTTACCGAGAGTTTGGAATAAAAGAAGTTTAATGCAGTGCAAAAAATTCTCTCCAATTTAAAATAAAATTTATAAAGTCCGACTACTTTTTTTGTATGATTTATTAAGCTTTGCATAAATGTTATTGAACGAAATAAAAATATTGCTTCAACTATAATTATTTGTTGGGAAAATCATATTTTATATCTTTCCAAAAAATGTGAAAACATTCTGAAAGGACTTAATCGTGTCTCTTGCAATACCTTTGGATTGAAATCCAACGTTATTGGCATGATCTACAAACAGGGAATTGTTCCTTTTGTCTGCTATGACTCTAGGGTTTGGGGTAATGCTTTGAAAAAAAAGATTAACTGTCGAAATCTTCGTAGAATTCAAAGAAGAATCTTACTTAGAGTTATACGTGGCTACAGAACTGTAAGCTACGAAGCCTGCTTTGTCATTGCGGGGTTTCCCCCAATTGACCTTTTCGTCCTTCAAAATAAAGATTTCAAAGATAACGTTATAAAAATTACACAAGATTCCAAAGTGTCTTTTTCCAATCTTCCCCATCCTGCTGAACGTGTTCCTATCGAAATTATCGATTATAAGGACAATGTTCTTAGCAATTTTCCTGTAGTGTGTTTTAATGATGGCAGTAAACTCAACCACCGTGTTGGATTTGCTTTTGTTGTGTTTCAAGACGCAGTTGAAATGGAACACTTTATTTTTAGAATTCCCGATGAGTGTAGTGTGTTCCAAGCAGAATTGCTGCGCCTCAGTAACTCGCTCAAATGGATTGTAAACCACTGTACTCTGTCATCCAGGTTCCTTATTTGTACTGATTCTCTCTCATCCTTATTTTTGCTTAGTAATGTTTCTTCCTGCAACAAAATTGTAGTGAATTTTCACATCACTCTTTACGAACTTAAAGCAAGAGGAATTAGCGTCTGTTTTTCTCATGTCCGAGGTCATTCTGGCATTTTAGGGAATGAAAGAGCCGATTGGCTTGCAAAGCAATCTACAAAACTAAACATCATTGATCCTATGAGCATTCCCAAATCTCACATTCGTAATGAGAATCACAAAAAGACCATTTTCTTATGGAACGAGCTGTACCAAAATTCGTCAACTGCCTCTTTAACCAAATTATTTTTCCCCACAATTTCTCAAAGGTTGAATAACAAGCCTTTTTTCAGTGATTTCCACTTAACAAAATTTCTTACTGGACACGGTAATTTCAATTACTATCTCAAGAAATTTGGATTATCGAACACTGATCTGTGCTCTTGCAGCGTGGGTGGAGTTCAAAATGTCGAACACTTGCTTTTTGATTGCTCCAAACTTACTGAAGGGAGAAGAGATTTTATTGTGGATCTAGATGCCGGTAATATTAAGTTTTCACCTCCGCTTCATGTTTTGGTCGACCACAAAATGGCTTTTTTCTCATTCTGTAAATTTATTGCCTTTGTTACTTCAATTTTTAATTAGCTTTGTTGTTTATTTTTCCTGTTGTTTTTATCCTTATTTTTATGTGCACATATTTTTTCTATGTATGTAGTTGTTTCAACTTACCTCTGTAAGCATTGTGCTGTACTTTGTGGTGCACAAGGATTGACTTATTATTAATAATAATAATAAAAAACTATAATTATTTTAGTAACGGGCATAGGAGCGTAAATATATATCTTAAAATTACAAACCTATTTCTTTGTCTTTTAAATGCTCGTTATAGTGACTCTAGCTTGAATAACTATAAAATAATAAAATTTTATCTCATGAAAATTCAATTTTAATTTTATAAGATTGCGTCTTGAATTCTGTGGATCGCTGCACTTTCCAAGAAATTTCTTTAAAAAAAACTATAGTTACTCCATAATATATTAGTGTATTTTATATATTGTAGCTAACAAAGGTTTAAAAATTCCACGGCCACTTTGGAATTTTCCGAAATATTTTGGTGAGTATTGGTACGTTTTTTCTCTCTTAAAATTCCTTCTATATTTGTATAAGAAATTATATTTAAAATATGGATGACAATAACAGTAATATAAATAATGGAAGAAATGTATGTTTTTAGGCTAATGCTAAATGCATTGCAATGTATAATTATAGTGATATTGAAAAATACTTACATATAATATAATATCCTAAAAGTTTCAAGAAATATGCTTTAATTTGAGGTCATGATTCTTATTTAGTAGAATTTGCTCACAAAAAAAATCTGAAATGAAATTAGTTCACAAACAAAGATCCTAAATTTTATTTCTTCGGCATTTTTTATAATACACTGAAAGAGCTTATTTTATTTAAGAAAAAAATAAGGACTTTTGATGAATTCAATAACCCATTATCCCAAAAATGTGACATTTCTGTTTTTCCAAAAAATTGAATATTTGAATGAAAGGAAAAATGAGTTTCAAATTATTTTAGGGAAATATTCATTTTAACTTCAGTAACGAAAAATATTGAGAGCTAAATTTAATTAATATTTAGAAAAAAAATCGTCACACATATTAAAAGAATTCGGTATTTCAAGTACATTTCAAGAAATGTTACTTTTACTGTCTAATGAATTCATGCTACTTATGTTTTAACTAAAATATTACCTAATTCTTTTATCCAAGGAAAGATAGTTAATTTAATAAAGGAAATTAAGTTGGAAAAGATATTCTTTCAGTAATGCAATAGTTTAACAATAAAAATACACACACAAAAAAAATAATAAAAATGTATTAAATCAAAATTTTGGAATTTAACTGTTATATATGAGCTTGCTTACAGAAAAGTTTGGTTTTATTTCAAATATTAGTAAAAGAAATTGAAACCAAACGTTATTTTGAATATAATTTTAAAATGAAAAAATTATTAAAAATTCTTGAAAAAAACTCGTTTAAAAGCTATTTTTAAAAAAAAAAAATTGTGTTGATTCTTTTATTCTTTCAAAATATGTACATTAAAAGTGTATGCAGTAAAACTATCCTTAAATATTTTCTTCGCTGTAAAAATGTATTAAAAATTTGTTAATAATATGAAACAAAGGAAGCCAATAGGTTTCAGAATATAAATTTATTATAAAACATATTCTTTCGAAAAATTGAGCAAGAAATCTATCGTACTTTTTAGTTAATATGGTAGGTGTTAAAAGTAAGTACGTTATATAATAAATACAAAATATATATATATATATAATTTAAAAGAATTGGGTTAGAAATTATAAATTTATTTGAATTTAATCTATAATAACATGGACGTTTTTCTTTTATATTTTTTTTCAATTAAAGATCAGAATAATCCACATCGTATAAATTTAAGAATTTTCTTTAAATTCCCAGAATATCTTCATTTAACCCTCTAAGGGTTCCTTACGCATTTCGACGTCGCCCCATAGATGTCTTTAAAGTGCACTGCACACATTTTAAGGTAGGGTAACGAACGATGCAAATTCGTTTTGTACGGAATATCACGTAAGAGTTATACTGCACCGAAAATGGTGTCGACGTATTTTAACGTATTTCTTTCCCCCTACAAGTTTCGATATCTTGATGGATTGGAGGGGAGACAACAGAATGAAGTTTTACGACCATTTAAGGATGTCACAGAATCTGAGAGCCCGAAGATTCCTTTAGGCATAGGGCATTGTGATGCTGCCGGCGTTATGGAGGAATGAGGGGTCAGAAAGGAAAGGGCTCGCCCAAGATAAGAGGAACAGGAATTTTCCCCCAATTGTGTCTCCCATAATGGCTCTATGTGGACTTAAATTTAAATTCCATTTTGTTTCAATAGTTTTTGTTTGATATAGATAGGGATAGGATTTCTTTAATCTAAGCGTTGCCTCAAAGTTCCATTTAGTTATTTTTTCTTAATGCAGTTTTATGCTTACTTGTAATTAAACATCACATTGAAGTACTAGCAACTCGAAAGGAATATATTTGAAAAATTGCCATCGATATATAGTTAAAATATTAAATATATTTTTCATTCTTAGTTCAACTATTATTATGATTCAAATTAATATTTTTATGCTAATCTCTACCTCCAATTAGATACAAAAGAATTTTGCGTTTTAAAGCAGTCTAAATTTCAAAGAATATAATAAAATATATCATTATATTGTTTCTCTCATCTTGTAAAAATTTGGAATGTTGTGTCTTTTTTTATAATGCGACTCCTTTTCAAAGTGTTTTTAAAGAACTGAATAGAATAATTTCATTCAAATTCATAAAAGAAACAATAAAATTTTTTTTAAAGAATTATGTCGATTCAAAAAATTATTAATATTGAGTCTTAATATACCTTGATGTAGATGAAAGCAAATAGTAAAATAAATTTAATTCTGGGTTTGATTTATTTTGTTAGGAATATTAAGAAACGAATCACATTGTAAAAGTCTTAACATCGTAAACTATCTGAAGATATTTTTTCAATAGTTTATCAAAGAAGATATATTTCTTAGATAAAATTATAGATCTCAAAAACACTTCTAAAAAAATAAGTAGGTAGTTCAAAAATTCTGTTCTTATTTTACAGTTCTTTGAGGCAGTATTTTTTTGTAGATAAGTTAATGAGCCTTCTTCAATATAGAATAAAATCTGAGAGGATAAATGAGATAATTTTTGTTGAATCTTGTGCGAAGTACAGAATAAGTTTTAACTACACGTTTTTAAGGACGTTGTAATACAAAATGGTGCAGATAAATTCCTGAATGGTACATGGATAATAAATTATTTTTGAATATTCAAAAGCGTAGCATTCATAGTTATGCCTTGAAATCACAACCTGCTATTTACTCGTATCAAATAAATGACTTTGCATTACTTCATTCAGATTTTGTTACTAATGCTGGTGTTACTTATGGAAGAAAACTTCATAAACTGCACACTAATGCAGGATCCACCTTAAAGGTTGTTTGGCCCATACAGGAAAACAATTATTATTATTATTATTATCAAAAGCAATCCAAGGTTTACAATCAAGGTAAAAATCAATGGTAACATCAGCATCCTTACTTTCTCCTATTCATATGCTTATGCAGTGTAGCGCTATCCATATTTCTTAGCACATTTTGAATAGAATCAAGTATGAGTTTTGTGCGTCTTCCTATCCTTTCAGACTGGAGCAAAAATTCGACACATTCGCAATAACGATATCAAACCAACTTACCAAATTTCATTTATCTATTTTGTGTGTGTGTGTGTGATTTCAAATAATTATTTAAACACTCATGTGTAGTAAATTCTTTGTCAGAATACACTTAAAAAAATTAATACAAATCTACATTTTGATAAAATTGCAGGATACATTTAATTTATCTCGATGCTTCCGTTTTGGGGTATCATGTACATGCATACACGATTTTTACATACAGGTTTACGCATACAGATTTCTCATCAGCCACATATATATATATATATATATATATATATATATATATATATATATATATATATATATATATATATATATATATATATATATATATATATATATATAATATTTGAAGATAAGATTACATATAAATTAATTACAATTAATTATAGAAAGGTTGCAATATGTTGATTTACGATAAAGAAAGAAATTGTTTCGCAAATTCTTTGACTGGAATGATTCCTAGTGAATGCTCAGCCTTTTTAACCCAAGCTATTGAATTGGGAGGTTAAAAAAAGTTAATAAAGGGCTTTAAAGGGTTGAAAAAAGGGATTAAGCCATATCCAGTATGCTATATTAAACTTAAATTTGAGAAATAATTGTTTATTTTTTAAGCCAATTATATAAATAATATTGTCAATCATATATTAATTTTCTTTTTATATGAGAGCTATATATATATATATATATATAACTTTGTCACGTTTTTCAACTTTGCGTGCTTGTAGAATATATAAATTTCTACTTAAATACTAATGTTTATATATCAAAGTGAAGGTTATTTAATGTAGAATTTAATAACAAAAACTGTATTACAATATCTGTATTACAAAAAAAGTTACGCTCATTTTAGTAAGATCTATTTTAGATTTGCATTTTTTTAAAGTGATACTTACACAATCAATACTTAGTAGGATAACTCTTATTTTTTAAGACAGCTTAACAGCGTCTTTTCATCGAGTGAACGAGTGTTTGGAGTTCATCTTTCGTAATCACATGGTGCCAAGAATCATCAATTATAGATTCCATAAGTTGTCTTTTATTGGATGGACGTTTTTTTCGTACAAGAATTTTCAAATGTCACCACAAATTTTCAACTGGATTGAGATCAGGGGTGTTTCCTGGCCATGGTAATACATCTATGCCTTTATTTTGAAACCATGCTTTGCATACTTTTGCTGTGTGACATAGGGCTGAGTCCTGCTGAAAAATAAATGGTGCTTTGTTGTGGAAGAAATCCCTGATGGAAGGTATCAATTTTGGTTCCAGGACAGTTTCGATGTAGTTTTTGGCATTCAGGATTTTTAAAAATTCAAATTACTGAATTTGTGCATTTTAGTAATTGCGTTTATTATTCTTGTTGTCACGTGAAGTATTTCCTTTTAAAATACTTTCATTCTATTACTTTTTTGAATGGATTTTGCTGTTGAATTCTGTCCATTATTGTTCTTATTGTGACGATATAGAAATAACGCAACAATAAGCAACACATTGAAAATATTTAAAAAGTATATAAACTTTTTTAATCAAAATGGCTGTTATTTAATTATATAAAATTTTTATAAAGTAAAATGCGTTTTCCTGTATTAAATCCAACATCCTACACAACTGTGCAAAAGATTTCAATTTATGGTTAGTTCTTTTGGAAGTTAACAAGAAGTACAGCATTTTTTTTCTTTTGAGTAAAATGTTCTATCTGTAGAAAAACGTCGGCCAAACTCATAGCGACATGAGTGGCATTTGAATCCGTATAGTACGAGATGCAAGCGGTGTTTCTTTTTGATGTCGGTTTCTGATCATTATCTTTGCTCTTTCTTCTGATTTGAATAGTCTATTCAACAAACCATCGCAATTTGTAACTTACTATTCTCCAATAGAATCACTTTTTAATCCTACTGGAACCTCTCTTATAAAAGACCAGTGAAATAGCTACTGCTACCATTTGCTCTTCAACATTCAAGCTTGTTAAGAAATGTGCTTTTGCTTTGCGTTAAAAATGGATAGCGACTCTGAAACACTCCGAACTTTTAATCCAAATGAAAAGCTCGGATGAAGAATTTTCCTCTTCAGAAAGTGAATCTGATGATGATTCTCTAGATAGTACTAGAAACTGGTATCGAGTGAATCCTACTCTTCCTCAGCCGTGTCCTCCTAAATTCCCATTTATTGGAAATCCAGGAATAAAAGTTTCTATTGTAGATTCTGACGATCATCCCTTAGATTATTTAAGCCTATTTTTTTATGAAGAAATTTTCTCGTATATAGTCACAGAAACAAACAGATATGCTGAATCGTATTTAGCGAATGTGGAACTTACACCTTCTTCTAGAGTTCTTAAATGGAATGACAGAAATATTCCAGAGATGAGGAGATTGATTTCCCTTTTATTGTTGCAAGATATAGTTCAAAACCCCCTTGGAGAAGTGGTTTTGATCGAAAAGGCCAATTTTATCCACGCCATTCTTTGGAAAAATTATGAGAGAGTTAAAATATGGACTTTTAATGAAATTTCTACATTTTGAAAACAGTGATGATTTCGATGAAAAGTTACATCCAAACCCTAAACTTCGGAAATTTTTTAAATTAAATGATATGCTTGAACAAAGATTTAAATCTATTTATGTACCTAAACCGGATATATCTGTGGACGAATTTCTAATAGCTGATAAAGGTCGTTTGAGTTGGAAACAATTCATTCCAGCCAAACGCGCTCGCTTCGGAATAAAATTGTTTCAGCTGAGTGAATCTGAAAGTGGACACATTTGGAACTCTTTCATATATACAGAAAAAGGAACCAACTTTCACGATGACTACAATGATTATGGTCTTTCTACAAAACGCGTGATGACTCTTCTTCACGAATTAAAAGGAAAAGGATACTGTTTATCAACAGATAATTATTATACCTGGCCAGAATTGGCAGAATTGTTGATACAAAGCAAAACTAACATTTGTGGAACTCTAAGATCCAACCGAAAAGGTTTACCCTCATCACTAAAAAGCTTAAGTATGAAGAAAAGAGAAATAGTCGGTTTTCAAAAAGGTAAAATGTGTGTAATGAAATGGAAGGACAAAAAAACCATTTCTTAAGCTTAGTACTTTCCATAACACAGAAATGATGGAAGTACAGTCTAAGAAAAATTCCGATGTCAAGATAAAACCTAAAGTGGTAGTATTTTACAATTCTTCTATGTGTGGTGTGGATAGATCAGATCAGTGTCTATCCTACTACCCTGTTGTCAGAAGTCAGCAGAAAAAATACTGCAAGAAGATTTTTCGGCATTTGTTAAATCAACTCGTATGGAATTCTTTCATAATTTTCAAAAAGAATGGCGGGACATTAAATCATGTTGGCTTTCGAATGAAATTAATTGAACGATTAATCGAAGAAGGAGGCACTTATCCTGATATTCACAATTTTATCACCTCTAAAGGTAGAAAATGTAGCTCGTTTCGTTGGGCGACATTTTCCTTCATATGTGCAAAAAGATAGTACTAAAAAAAGAAAATAAGTGCGAAAATGTCTTGTATGCTGTCTTTAACAAAACTACAATGGAAAGCGCATTAGAAGAGAGACACGATTTGAATGCAAAGACTGCGATGTTGGTTTGTGTGCAGCACCATGTTTTGAAAGATATATCATACAGAGTCTCTATTATAAATAGTATAACTGTTACAACAGTATGATATTGGCTATAAGATTCTTAATATTCGTAATTATATGCTTTTTTATATTGCCATTTCATAATAATGTGTTTAATATTTCTTATAATAATCCAGAAAAAATTATATTATGCAGTTAAAGATAGGCTCTAAATTTGTTATTATTGCTTATGTTGCTACTTCCAAATTAGAAGGTGAATTCAGTTTAAATATTTTTTTTCTCTACAGCAAGATGTTTAATAGCTACAATATTCATTAATTAGTATAAATTAATGTAGTATAATTAATGTAATAAATATATATTAGTATCTCCATTATAAATAGTTTAACTGTTACAACAGTATGATATCGGTATGATATGATATTGGATATAAGATTCTTAATATTCGTAATTATACACTTTTTTATATTGCCATTTCATAATAATGTGTTTAATATTTCTTATAATAACCCAGAAAAAATTATTTCATGCAGTTAAAGATAGGCTCTAAAATTGTTATTATTGTTTATGTTGCTACTTCCAAATTAGAAGGTGAATTCAGTTTAAATATATTTTTTTGCTCGACAGCAAAATGTTTAATATCCACAATATTCATTAATTGATATATGCAAGAATAAGACACATTCTTATTAATATATTGTGTGTTGTTTCAGGGACTATTAGTGTAATATAACGGCATGGATGCTTCATTTAACATTGTGATTTTTTCATTATGATTATTTATAGTGATTTTTTTATATTACGATTCTTTAATGTGATTTTTTGTGATTATTTACGAATTGTGAAATTTTACTTTATTACAAAATGTCAGTCTTTGTGATTTTTTTCGGTTGCGAATTTTTGATATTGTTAAACATTGTGAATTATTTGATTGCACCAGTTTATGATTAAAATTTTCTAAAGTTTGTGAATTTTTTGATTGGTTAACATTTAAAGTTGTTCCCTTAATAAATAATGTACAAAAAGTGATTTTCATTCACTTCCTTACCAAGCACAGAATAAAATTTAAATTCAATTCAGAATTTAAAAATTAAATGCTATATTATTTAATACCTCATTTAAAATTGTTTTTCTGATATCATGGATATATAATGACGTGCAGGCCGGGATAGCCTGGTTGGTAGAGCGTGGGATTCGCGTCCCTTAGGTTGCGAGTTCGAACCCCGCCGGCCGAAGAAACCCCGCGTGATTGGTGGCTGATGCGTGTTAAATCTGTCGTGGTCACAAAGTCTTCCATGTCGAGAGTAATACCACTGGGGGTACTGGATCAGGGGTGATCGTTCTCTGATTCAGGTCTAAATTACGATCTGTGGTTGAGTGAATGAAACGCGTGAATGAAGTCCGCCCCGTAAAAAGGGTTGTGACGTGTGTGTAGCTAAGTCATTCTCTTGGCCCTAGGTGGCGCTACTATAGAAACAAGAGGCGCTCCCTCTCAGACTTAAATCGGATGTCTTCGAACAGCGGGCTTGTCCATGGCAAGTGCCATAAGAAACAAACAAACAAGGATGACGTGCATTTAACTGTATATAAAACTTGCATGTCTTAATTTCCAGAAAAAAGAAGTCACTATAAATGTAATTTTTGTTATATACAAATTTACAGCATTGCAAATTGTCTTTCATCAGGATTGGAAGAAAAAAAGATTAAATATATCCATTATATTTAAGAAAATTCTGCATGCATCATTCTATAATTTATTCATCTGTAATGCAAACTTCTAGTCTTTTTCTTATGCCAAAGAATAATTCACAGATTCTCGAAATTTGATTCTTACATAATATGCCCAGTCTTAGAACATCACGTCATATTATTATCAAAAGTTGATTTTAGTTTTTAATATATTCCTTTTAATATTGAATGCGTTTATTTACAAAATGCGATCTTCAGATTTATTTTGAATTGCTCTGAATAATCATATCATAAATCACCATAGCACTCATGACATAAATCATCATAAAACAGATTTCAAAACAAACATCATAATATTGATTTATTTAGAGTAAAGAACAGGAGATGTAAATGTTATTTATTATTTTCAGGTATGTTAATTGTCGTAATATAATTTAGAATACGATTTATTAAGTTATAATCAAAATAAAAAGTGTTTATGACCTACGCGTAACTACTAAAACTTTTTTTACTAATTAAAGAAAGAAAAGAAGAAAAACTTTATTTTTGTGTATTTCAAAACCAATTCAAGGCTAATGTCAATGATTCTGGATACAACAGGGCTACTTTCATAAATGAAAGTAATTGCTTACACCGGTAATTACTTCTAAATAAGGAACCAGTTACCTCTTACGTTGGTTTTCGAGAGTTTTCAAACTATGCTGTCAAATATTTGTAAAATTTATACATCCCAATTTCACTGAAATACGAATATCACTACTTCTTCACTAAATCCATTTACTTATATAATTTGATATTTTTACTATGTCTATGGAGGTAATCAACAAAAGTAAAAACTTTTCTAGTAAGCAATTAAAACTTCCAAACTTTGTTTCAAATACAGTTCTAAGACATGAAATTTCTTAATTCATTTGTGGAATTGTTGCGGTTTCTACCAAAGCAAAGCGCTTATTCTTTTATTGAATCCATCGTCATAAATTATTGTAAAAAAAAAATGTTTTCGGTGATTGTTATCTTCACTCCTAGCGATCATTAGAAAGAGAAAGAAAATGGAATGTGGCAATGACACGTTAATGCAACATATGCTTTACAAGTTTAATTTTACATATTTAAATCATCAATTACTTTTCCACAGTAAACTTTATAAAAATATGTAAGCACAATTGAAATTTTTGTCAATAAAATTTTTTTATATAAAACTAGCAGAAATAGCAATAAATAAATAGTGTTTTCTTTTTTAGAATGTACGAAAATTAGAAAATTATTACGTATATTGTATTTTTTTAAAGAACATCATAAATGTATCGAAATTTACGAGGAATGAAATACTCCTGTATAATATTTTAAAAGAATCATTTGTTTGTTCCTTTGAATATTTTTGAAGATAGCAATTTCATTGAATGTGCACACAAAAAAGTGAAAAAAGGTGGGGAAAAAATCTCAAAAAAAAGTCGATAATTTTAATAAATTTCTAAAACATTTTAAAATCAATAGAAAAGTCTATAATTTCAAAAATAAATTTTAAAAAAGGTCATTTAATCTGCATTTATCCTCATATATATGATGAAGTTTTAACTTAAAATTTTCATTATTTTGAAATATTTAAAAGCGAATATAAAATTATTTTTTCAATAAAAAATGCTTAAAAAAATGATTGAACTTTAAAAAATTGCTGTGATATATTTTAGAGCCTGGGTCATCAATACATAAGTAGCAAATCATATGGCTCTAGAATTGTATATTTTTTTAGCTACTCAATCAATTTGCTGATTTGCATATTTTATTATAATAGAAGAAAATGCTATTTTAATAATAAATCGGTTATATATTGTTATTTATACACATCTGATAGAAAGAAATATTTGTGATTAGTCCTAATTTTATACAAATGCTATTCAAATATTGATTACTCAGTACAAAAATATTACAATGATTTATTTAAAAGAATAATAAAGGAATATGAATGGAATTTGAATCCTCATTAATTACTTATTTTGAATATATATATATATATATATATATATATATATATATATATATATATATATATATATATCTGTCTCTCCATACACTATTCCTAGAAACCATCTGACTTTTCTAGTCATACAAAATAAACGAAAGCAATGAGATCTGACATGAATGAGCGGTAATAATTTGCGCATACCAGAAAAAATCATGTTCACGCTTGCTGTACATTTCTTTAGGAAAATCGAAACGATTGTGGGAGAGAATACTAGTCACGTTTCCTTCCCTTTTTAGAGGTTTCAGACGTAGAATGAAAACGCTCAGAGTGTTAATTCCAAAAAAAAATTTATATCCACGAAGAAAATCCTTTTTTCTTTTTATGTCGTTCAATGTATCTAGAATAAAACAATTTACAAAACAATTTGTGGGAAAATATTGAAAATCTCAGTTTTTGTGTATTGTTACTACATACGAGTAAACTAAAACTTTAAATTTAAAAGACTTTTTTATCAATTAATAATTTAACAAAATTTAATTGGAATAAGGGAGCCGTCAAATTTAAAATGTTTTTAATCAAAATGAGGTCAACTAAAAAGCATATTTCTGCAACTGGCTACATTAGTAGATCTCATTTATAGACTAATCATTTTAAAGCATTTCATACTAATTTATTGGTTAATTCTTCAGTATTCTAAATCACGCGCAGCTTGAAAGTTAGATTTATTCCCTTAAGATGAATAGATAAACGTTGCTGCACTGTTTTTCTCAGTTACCAATAAGAAAAACAAATCCTCTCAGAACTACCTAGAGTCTTCCAATAAGTAAACTCTTCTGTTGCTTCCTTTGGGCATTTTTCCTGTATCTTACACATAGCACATTTATTTTTGGATTACAAATTTAATTCAAGTTGGAAACAACTCTATTTTTATTTCCTTCTTGAAGATATATTATGAATTATTTATTATTTGGAAATAAGATATTAAACTATGAGTATAATTCTTGAAACTAAATAATTTATTATTTTATTCGGTTTACTCTTTGTCAAAGATAAAATGTATAAATTAATTTTTTTTATAATAATAACGCGTGGTTTGAAATTGCTGTTAAAAAGGCTTTCTTTAATAAGAGTCTACAACAGAATCTTGATAATATAAATATAATAAATAGTACTTAAAATGCAATTGAATGTTTACTTGTTATTCTCTTTTTCTTTCAATTAGAATTTTGCTTAGGATGATTATTATAATAACAGCGCAGAAAGATATTTGCATATACCAAAGATTAGCAAATGAAAATTATTTACCCGTGACTTATAAGCGAATAATTGATTCTTACTTATTTTATAAATCATATTATATAGTAAAAATTGCTTCATTTGCTGTTCAAAATTCTAATCGTTTAGAGAAAATGTAAAAGAAATGGGAAAAAAAATCGCGCTTTTTTTAAATGTAAGGAATATCTTGGAAACATATTCGAAACACTATTCGACGAATTTATTCCAGAATAATTTTGAAATCAATACGGAATCCATTCAAAATGATGCAATAATTCTATTGTGCAGCATCATTTTCAGAGAATCCATTCGGAATGAAATCAGGATGGAGTAAGGGATATTTTTTTTTTCTGAAGAATATTTAATAACGGAACTGAAGATGTATAAAATAGGAAAAGAATGAATAAATGAAAAAGTTTAAGAAGTTGTATTCAAAATGTTCTTAAAGCATTTCAGAAAACTAGAATTTTAAAAGTTTCAATCAATTTCATTTAAAATTATATTTGGTAAAATTACTAAAAGAATTTATTTCCATATTTAAAGGGAAAATATTTCTGCCAACTTTTGATTAGAAGATCAAATTAAATAAATAAATTGTTTTTTTCTCAATTTTAAAATAAGTATTATATTTTTAAAAGAAAAAACTCAATATTTACATTTATTCCATCTTTTTTATAAACATGAGTCACTATTTGCTAAACTAACATGATGTTATTACCAAATTACTAGTTTAATCATTAATTCTCAATTTTTCTTTAATTTATTATAAGGATTGAAAATGGAGCTCTGATTATGTGCATTACATATTCTTAAATTTACTCTTTCTTCCTAGGAAATGTATGCGTTACTTATAATTATTTTTAAAATTATTTTTTATTTTTTCGAGTAACTTAATCTATAGCAATAACTGCGTTCTCTATTTTACATGAATAGACTATTGATGGCTATATTAACAATTAACGAAATTGGATATATATATATATATATATATATATATATATATATATATATATATATATATATATATATATATATATATATATATATATATATATATATATATATATATATATAAATATTGAATTTTATTCATATCATTAATTATTGCATTTTATTTGTACGGAAGAAAACGCTTAATAATCGTTATTTTTTCGTATCATTTAGGAATGTATTTAACACTTAGCTATCTGCTTATCTCTGACTTAACTAATACCGCTTTACGACCTTCTTTCGATCACCAAACAATATTTTGGAGTTTCAAAGTTAATCAATATATGTTAACAACAATACATATAATAAACTTTAATGACATGTATTAACAATAATTGTTAATACATGTCAAAGCTAATAGAAAAATCAAAATAAAAGTGCGTTCTATCAAAATATCAAAAAGTTCTGAAACCGAAATATCGAAATAGGAAGTTTGTGCAGAGCAGTATAGGAATATTAGATATTCATTAATAAAAAAAAAATGTGTTATCATCTAAAACTAGACGGTGATGAGAATTTAACTCTTTTCAGCCATTTATTTTTCTATCTTCTATCATTAAATGTTTCATTGTGCTCTTAGAATCCCATTAGGCATTCTCAAAAACAATCTAGTTTGCAATTCAAAGCACGAATAAGTTCAGCACATCTTGACTCGCGCTTCTAGTACTACATTCATCGGGAGTTACTTTGCGAAGAATTGTTTGAATTTTAAGCATGCCTGGACATCAAGGAATAATTGTTCCGCTTCTTTAAATCTGCTGGAAGTATTTTATTCCTCTTCGAAGCAAAAGAAAATCGCAACGAAGCTTACAAAAGAAATTTCATTTTGATGCATGATTGAACAAATGAATGAGTTGTTTGAGACTTTTTCCTTTGTTTTTAAACAGTTAAGGAAAATAAAAAAGAAATTCCCTAAAGGCAATCTAAATTATCTCTATGCAAAGATATTTTCCAAGCGATTTAACTTAATATGGAAACTTCTTCAATATTAAATATGTTTTTATATAACTGTAATGATCTGCATAATTTTTTTTCAGAAATAGAAAAAGAGAGGGAAATGTGTGTTTAAAGAAAGCAATACGTATTTTAAATGGGGGGGGGTGTCGGAACCTTCTTTTCTAACAATGTTAAATTGGGCATTTTATATGTATTTTTTCTCAAAATCCGTTATATTCACATGCTTGAAGATTTTTTATACAAGCAAAGCCTTTAAATACATTTCTAATTATATTGAAATAAACTTTTGGAAATCTAGAGCAGTAGCACAACTTACGACATGAGAAAAATGAATTTTAAAATAAAATTGTTCGTCCTTCAGAAAATTTCTACTCCACCCCCATACGCTATTTTATCCATATTATATTTAATGTTACCATCCTCTGTCTTCTTTTTAAGTCTTTTTACTTTCTCATATAACTAGTATAGAAAAATCATAGTAATCGTCAAAAATTCGAGTTTCAGATTTTAACAAATTTAAAATCGTTTTAGATCTGCATGAGCTCGAAAGACACCTTTTTGGAAAATATATATTGGTGTGTCTGTGTGTCAGAAAGATAATTGAAAAATGTTTTGAACTAGATGGTTGAAATTTGGTATACGGTATTTTTACCAGATGGGCAGATTTCTATCAAATTCTGTGTAAAATTTGCTCAGAGGAATCCCATCTGTTCGAATATAAGTAATCCGATGCTTACAAAACGAAAAAGCGCCCTTTGGATTTTGTGTACTGCCTTAGAAGAATTTTTTTTCAACAACTGAGAATTTAATAAATCCTAGGAAAAGGGTTTCATGTCTTCCACAAGAAAAGTAAAAGTAAAATATAATAAAGTAAACCACATGCAAACTATTTTTGTGGTGGAAAGTTTCCCCAAGAAATTCTGCTGGCTTAAACGTGCAACGCGTATCAGTATCAGAGTGGTAAAATCCATCGAGCGTTCTCATCAATTGATAGTTTATGTGAAAGTATAACTCATATAGCTTGTCGCATATTTGACCAATTGATCGCATACCAAAATTATTGATTTCAAACCCATATTCCTATTTCACTGCCTTTATAACCCTTAAGGTAATATATAATTAAAATTCAAAAGTAAATATTCATAAGCTTTGGAGATATCTTTTCTGTATAAAAAGTTTTACGAAATCTGAAAAGTGAAACGTTTAACGAAAATTTTCCAAGAAACCATTCAACATTTTTGATTTATTCTTTATTAAAAATATATTTCCTCAGTTCACTGCATTTGTATGATATATATTCTTCTCCAATAATTTTTTTTCAGGTTCTTTATTTGAAAAGGACAAGCTTTGTTCTGCAAGACGATTACAAGTTGGCTTTCATGCAATTACTTTGTACTTTCTTTGGGCATATCTTTTCTTATTATTGATTATGATTGATCACTAACCCTATTTGGATGACGTTGATCTCCCTTCAAATATAACTTTTCATTCCTTTGACATAATTCTGCTATTTACTTTTTCATACTTTCCTTTTGCATCTTGGACGTCATCTTGGATTCTTCCTGCTTATATGATTTTCAATTTCGTAGAAGTGAATCTTGACGAATACATTCAAATCTTCGTTTAAGTTTTCCTTTTCAACTTGCATTATATTTTTCATTTCATTCTGCATCTTCTCCATATAATAGAGTTCCACTTATTATTATTTTTTTAAGTTAAGGAGGAAAGCAATTAGTTCGATGTTTTGAGCCATCTTCATGGATTGTATTGTAATAAAGTTCTAACTTATTTAATAACAAATAATGATGCTTTATTCTACATAAGAAAATGAATACGCAACAGCTAAACACAGTCGAAGAATACATGGAACTGCACTTGAAATAATCAAAAGTAATTAAGACACAAATAGGTTATAATAGTCATTATAATACAAAAAAACTTAGCGAGCTTGACTCAAAACTGACTGTTTCAGCTCTGTTTCTCGATTTTTTATGGATTCCGTGATAAGCCAAAGACTCTTCCAGAATTATCAGCGAAAATCTTGTCCTACTGCAGCTCTTATCAGAATTCTTGCAGTTTCTTGAATTTTCAGAAATTAATTTTTAGGTATTGATGAAAAATAAGTTTGAATTATAAACTTCTATAAATTTTTAAACTTTTACCCCGATTCCTGGATAACATTGAATATGAGCCATTATATATATATATATATATATATATATATATATATATACAAAAGTACTAAAATCAAATTAATTGGAAAATAAAAAAAAAAAATAAAAAAAAAAAATTAAACCAAAAAATATATAAAAAATAATCCGGCCTGAAGACTTTTTCAAGGGTTTCAAGGGTTAGGAATTTTTATTATTGCAAACCCTTTTGATCCTGTTAACATGTGAGAAAATTGATTTTTTAAACTTTTAGAGTTTAGATTGGAATGGTAGTTACATAGTTTTGTTATTTTAAAGTTGAATTCATCCGTTTTATCGTATATACCAAACTATTGTTTTATCATAAGCAATTTCGATTTTTAAATCCAGAAAGGTAGCCTCAAGTTGATTTTTATTTGTTTTTGTTAGAATTAAATCTTTTGGACAGCAATTAGTAACAATATTAGTATTGTCGAAGTTAATCAAAAGTAGGTCATCAATATATCTCCACCCGTTTATGAAATTATATTTAATTATTTTTTTCTCATAGTAATGTAGGAAAATATTAGCTAAAGCACTTGAGAAAGCTGTTCCTATTGGAATGCTCTTGACTTGTTTATAAAAATTAATACTATTAAAAACGTAATTTTCAGTAATATTAAAATTACATCCAATTATTTTTAGTAATGATATTTTCATTTAAATATTCGTCATATATAAAAGTGCAGACCTTTATTAATTTTTCATGAGGTAGATTAGTGTATAAATTTTCGAAATCAAAAGTATTAAGTTTATTAATGTTGTTATCTTTAAGAAAATCCAGTACTTCTTTGTTACTAGAAATAATAAAGTTGTCTTCATTTTTTATTTTGTCCAGGATAATTTTTAAGTATTTAAAGAAATGTTTACCCGTATAGTAACTATAACTGCCAGTGCTATAGGTCACGAATCTGAATTTTAATAGATTTTTATGAAATTTAACTATTGGGAATAAATAAGGATAGTTAAGAGAGCAAGTCTTATTTTTTTTTTTTTTTTTTTTTTTTTTTGCGAAAGCTAGCATTCTTTTATCTATTTCCTTTTTCCCGGTGTTCTTTAACATAAAAGTTGCATTAGAGTTATATTCATTAATTAAAAGTTCTTTATAATAATATTTACAAATTAAACATAGATTATTTGCTGATTTATCTATTACTGTAATAACAAATTTTACTTTTAAATGTTTTATTTCGTTTTTTAATGTTTTACTAAAATAAATCCCACGTTCTTTAGATCTGTCAAAATCAGTATTCAGTTTTATTTTAATTTCCTTTAAAATTCTCACTTTCCATTCCCCGAAACCTTCTGCAGGCCAATGGTATTTTCTAGATAATTTAGCAATAAAAACATCCAAATCATTACCAATAGAAATCAAAATTTTGTTATGGTTTATTTTTTCTCTTAATCTAAATTTTGTTCCTCTTCCCATCAAATCTCTTAAAGAGTTGGATTCAATAATTTTTAAATTACCTGTAATAATAGACCTTTATCAACATCTATAAAATCTTTATAGTTTTCTTTGTTACAGTAACAATCTGTTTTTTATCTAAATTTTTGCTATAGTAATTATAATTACAATTTTTTTTCTTTAAAGTTGAAGTGTAACTAAACGCTATTGATACAGTTGTTTTATCTGAAAGAGGAAAAGATATATTATTATTATGTATAATTTTGGGTAATTTTAGATATTCGAAGTAAATGTCCAAAAATTTAATCGCACAGAATTCTTTGTAAACATTATTTTTATTATTAAAAAGTAAATCGGTTTTTCCAATGTTAAGTTTACATTTAATAAGATCTAGAATAATACATTTTGTGTACGAATTTTTAAACTCTAATTCCTCGAATTTATTATTTAAAAACCATCTAATTTTATTATTTCTAAGACCAAAAATGTATTTCCTATATTTGTGAATGTTTTCACTATTGTGTTCCAGATTACAGTAATTTTGAAATTCCTCAAATATAATTTGAAAATTGCCACCTTTCCCTTTACCTCTTTTAAATCTTTTAGAAAAGATATCTTTATTTAGAAAATTTTTAAATATGTTAAATTTGTTATAAATGCAATTAGTGTTTAAATCTGCATAACCTTCCCCATTTAATTTACTATTGAGACCATAAGGAAATAAAGTTTTTAGGTTGCAAATATAAATTTTTTCCAGATCTAATCTGTTGTTTAATTCGTTAATATTGTCTTCTAGAATGTAGATATTAATATTGTTAAAGTAATGGTTTTGAAAATGCTCCCGTTCGAAGTCAGTCGTCCTAATTTTTATGAAGTTTTTTATATCGGATCCGTGATTGTTAATTCTTAAATTAAGCTCGGTGCTAGTTTGGCCAATATATTTTACATTACATTTTGAACAATTTTAATTGCATTTATAACAAATTTAACATATTTAAAAAATTTCTAAATTTTTCATTTAAACATATTAACACATTTCAATTTAACATATTTAAAAATTTTCTAAAATTTCCAAAAATCTAATTTTTTTACAAGTTAACAGGATTAAAAGGGTTTGCAATAATAAAAATTCCTATATTGAAGCATCAAACAACCTCATTAAAAATTTAATTAAAATTGAATTTCCTAGAAATTACTGTAATGTCAACTTTTTAATTAAACAAGGTATGTTTTGGGATTAATCCTTCGGCTTAAATAAAAATAGAACTTTTCTTGCATATTAGATAACTCAACAGATGGCACTGGGTGCCTACAATTTTTTTACCTAATTTACCGTTAGAGTTTGTACCGTTACTGTTTTTAAAAACGAGAATCACAATCGATAGCTTAAAATTTTCTTGACTGCAGATGGTATGTTTCTGCATTTTCATTTTTCCTTTAGTGCTATTTTTTGGTATTTTTTTGTTTTTATTGTTATTTTTGTTATTGTATTTTTACTTAGTAGTGGTTATTTTCTTCTAATTTGTTGTTTTATATTTTCCTTTCTGTTAAAATGGTATATCTCTTGGGCCTAATTTCAGGGGATTTTCGGATCACGGGGAATCATTATTAGACAAATGTCTGCATTTCCTTCACAGAAAAAATCCCTTTCCTCGAATCCCTGCCTGAGGGTTACCCTTGAAAAAGTCTTCAGGCCGGATTCTTTTTTATATTTTTTTGGTTTAATTTTTATTTGGTTTTTTTGATTTTCCTATTAACTTGATTTTAATACTTTTGTATCAGTTCATCTGTGTTTTAGAAGTAGCTGCAGTTACGCTCTCTAAATACTATGAAGTTCTTTTTTGGTTTTAGTTTGAATAGGTAATAAATTTTAGTTGCGATTTCGAACTTTTTTAGTTTCGTGTTCAAACTATTTCTTACTTTAGATTGGTTACTTATATATATATATATATATATATATATATATATATATATATATATATATATATATATATATATATATATATATATATATATATATATATATATATATATATATATATATATATATATATATATATATATAAGTAAAAATAAAAATCCAAAAAAAATGTATACACACTTTAAATAATTGTAAGTTTGGGATTTATTATAATTCGAATAATTTTCAACATGTAAAAGATTCTACAAATATCATTCTATTGTCTTGTTATCGCATGTTCTCAAACTGATGTCCATTCTGCCCCTGACACTGCTGACAACGTGAAGCGATGGAATAGCACACATGATGGAACAATCCCCTTGGGATATTCGTAGATTCATGTTCAATGGTTGCCCTCAATTGAACAACTGTTGCAGGTTTATGGACGTCCTGAACAGTTCCATCAGCTTCAAACTTATCTCTAATTCCAGTGATGGTAACTCGTGTAGGTGGTTCTTTGTTAAAATCCCTTTTAAAATGTCTTGCACTTCTACTGCATTTTCATACTTCCAGTAGCATTTTAGAATAAATTTCCTTCAAATTCAAGTCTGTCTGCCATCACTCGGTTCAATGGGTTCAGTCTATAAAGAAAGAAGAAATAACTTAGTTATCAGCTGCTAAAATGTGTATACATTTTTTGGGACACCCTGTATATATATATATATATATTGAGGAAAAAGTTTAGAAGTTAGAACTTATTATTCCTCAATACCAAAAAAAAAAAAAATTAAATTTTTGGAGAATTTGTGAAATATTTTGCTATTTATTTTCATCGATGATTGTGTTTTAAGAAAAGCAAATGTGAAAAGTAATAATTTTTAAATTAACATTAGAGTTCAAAGTATTTCAAAACAGTTTAAGGTATACAGAGTGAGGCGCTATCAATCTCCATTTACTCAATCTCTGCAATGGACGTTACGGATACATCAAAACTCATATTTTACTTTCTAATAGAGTTTTTAGATTCATTCATTTAATCATTCTTTGAACGTTGACATGTGTTTTGAAATACTGTAGCTAAACAATTAAAATACCGCAGAAGTTCTCTTCTTTCATTATCTTAGATAATTATTCAAATATATTTCGGAAGATGAAGTTCATTATTGTGTGTCTTCATCGACATGAATATGTAATAGAGAGTTGGCAAATGATAATTTAACAAAATTTCTCCCATGAAATCAATGTTTTGTGTTTTAAATGCAAAAGAAGCTAATGAAGTTATTTTTTTATCCTACTAATTCATGCAAAGTTTACATGAAGGAAAATCGATTTCGATTATTTTATGATGTTTTCGAACTTTTCGAGGAGAGTTATGTAAGCAAAGTAAATTAGACAATCCAAATTCTTCTTTACAACGTTTGATGTACATAAGGAATAGATAGTAAAGTTATATCTGTGCATTTTTTTGCAAAAATAAAGGGATCCGTTGTCATTATTGCAATTGCATTCTAACATCAATAAATATAGATTTCTTCCTCACGACGATCGCTTAGGATTGTATCCCTTATGCTATCATCATAATTCTTATTGCAGTGTTCCCTCGAAGTTCTACGACTTCTTTCCCAAATGTATTTCGAAAATATGAGCAAGATAAAAAAGTTAACTGTGGCAGTCACCAATTTTGCGACATTTTAACTTTATGTAAATCAGACTGCTAAAGGATAATAGAATTTTTATGTTGTTATAAGTTGATTATGGAAAATATATCAACTTATTTTAGAAGCTTGAAAGGGTAATATGAAATTTTATTTTGCAATGACTATGACTTCGGACTAAAAGATTGTAACGGAAAGTGGACTGGAGAAATAGGAAACAGAAAAAAGTTAATGAAGCTGTATTATATCCTCCAGAATCATATTAAGTTCATAATAAACTAATCGATTATTTCTGTTTCTATATCATATTTTAAAACTTTTTTTACAATACAGAGTGCAAAAAATATGTTTTAGCAAAGTAAATTTACTCTTTCAGATTAGTCATTAAAAACTCTTCTATTTAACTTTTGGGTTTAATCTGAAAATAAAATTATCTTTTGCTCCTTTTCAGGAAAATTCCAGATTTTTTTCTAACAATTGCGATTGCATTAAATATCAATAACTTTGGACAGCTTACTTCTAAAGAACATTTAGGATTGTGTTTTATTTTCTGTAATCATAACTGTCATTTTAGAGCTTTTCAAAATTTTCTAAACTACCTGCCTAAATCTGTTTAAGACAATATGAGCAAGATTCCCAAGTTAGTTGTAGCAATCAGCAATTTTGCTGCATTTCAACTTCATGTAAATCAGACTGCTAAAGGACAATTCACATTTGAAGGATACTATGGGAAGCATATAGAGCTTATTTTGGAAGCTTGGAGAGGGGAATATGAACTTTTTTTCTGCAAGGACGTAGACCTGGGAGTTAAAGATTCTTCAGGAAATTGGAGTGGTCAAATAGGAGCTGTAGCGAGAGGAGACGCTAATATAGCAATAAGTGTTATTCCCATTCTTGAAAGCACATTTAGCGATGTGGCGTTTTCAACTGCATATACATTGGAGGAAGTATCATTTGCTGCTCAAAAGTGGTCTGAAGACGACATTTTTCAATTTTTGATGCTGTTTGATAAAGCTGTTTGGGTATCACTATTTATTAGTCTCATAAGCCTATCAGTGCTTTTTTTTCTGATTCTAGAAGGGAAGAAAAATTATTCCTACGTACTTCTAAACGCATTCGCAAATGTCATTGGCAAATCTTCAGATCTCGAAAAAGATTTGTTCAGATGGAAATTATTACTCGGTTGCTGGCTTCTGTGTGCTTTCGTTGTGTCATGCAGTTATTCTGCTGTGTTGCTCTCATTTTTGACCTTACCGCCTCAAAGTAAAGTCTTAAAAGATTTTCGAGATTTGTCTGAAGCCGTCCAAAGAGGCAGCCATCGGGCATATTGTGCAAACAGAACTGTGAATATTCCCTTCATGATAAATTCAGAGGCAGATTACTTGCAAAAAATTGGAAATGCGATAGTCAAAAATGAATGGTACATTGACTACAACTCGCTGTTCAAAGGACATGATCCTAAATCAGCTTTCATCATGACCCGCTCAGCACTCAATTTCTTGTTTGGCACAGGGGATTTGAAGCAGTTATATCATAGATCAACTGATAATCTTTTCATTGTACCCATAGGTGTAGCATTGAAAAAAAACTTTTGTTGTGGATCTCGAATAAACAAGATAGTGAGCAGAATCGAAAGTGCAGGTTTACGGGAGAAGATATTAAAGGATGTTTCGTTTAGATATTGGTTGGATATCTTCAGCAAATTTACGAAAAACGAGGACCAAGGTATTCACGCACTTTCATTGAGAGATTTAAGAGGAAGTTTCGTAATATTGAGCGTAGGCTTAGGATTGTCCTTGATTGTATTTCTTGGAGAAGTTATTATTGAACGTGTCCAACGAAAGAAGAAAGAAATGAATCATTCGAGGACACCTGTTAATCATTAATTTGAAAATCATTATAAAACACCATGCATGAAATCCGATAGAATGTTTGCAGAAAACCGTTGTTGTTTAGTACACACTATTTAAAAACAAAGCACTGAAGTATTCATACCTTTTACATATATATGTGTATTAGGATTACCAGTAGTTTGGTTATCTTTATTGCTCCTCTTGAAGGAAATTTTTTCATAGTTTTAATGCTTTAAAATATAAATTTAGATATCGGATTTAAAAAAAAATCATTAATTATTAGCCTGACAAATATGTTTCAGAATATTGCAATTTTAATGCATTTTTGCAACTTTAGTAACATGTCGAAGGGAAGAATTTTTTTCAAATGGTATGTAAAATGGAAGCAAAAGGAAAACGATCGAAAGTGAGAGTCATTCTAATTTGAATATTTTCTCTTTCAATCGATTGTTGCCTTTCTCCTGCTTATCTTACAAACTGTATTTTATATTCAATTATATTTCATTAAATTACACTGAAATAGAAGAAATGATAGAATTTTACTTCTTTTTAATTCAAAATCTGGCAAATTGCACTCTCAATCTTGACACATAGATCGAGGCAATTTTCTTCGAAATTCATTTTACATAAATCTGAAGAACTGTTAAATGATGAAAATATCTTATCTGTGTTATGATTTTTACTTTTCTGTGTTCTAGTACATTTAATTGAATTATAGCAAGCGGGCATAAAAGATATGTTTTGTTTACAAATATTATTAAGCTATATAAAAATGTCAAAAATATTAAATTAAAAATCTTAATAAAAGTTTTAAACAGTCGTATGATTTGCTAATTCTTTTTATGTAAATAAAATTTCCAATGTATTCATGTAAATCAAATATATAATTTCAAGAATGTTTCATTAAAAACATTTTTAATGAAATTTAAGTGATTAAAAAGCCCACTATCTTGCAGTCAAAATATTAACGTTTTACTTTAGTCACTATAGTTACATTAGTCATTATTATGACATTCTCGATCTTTTTGCAACTTAACACTAAATATTGAATAGAAAATGAAATATTTCGTCATTATACTATAATTCTCTTTGCACATTTTGCTTAATAGAATAGATAAATCTGTGTGGAGATATTATATGTGCTAAATAAAGAAATTATGAAAATAAATTCGTTCAATTATTCTAGTTTTGCTTTTATTATATAGTGTGAATAGAAATTAAATGAATACAATTTGTAATTAATTAAATTAAGAAAAATTAACGTTAGACTTCAGGAAGTAGCAGACTAATTTATATTTGTAGTTTAGTAAGTAAGACGTAAGAATAGGGGTCTTTTCTTCGCCAAGTATTCTATCCAAGAAATACTAAGTATAATGCTCGTCATCTGCAACATGTCAAGATTACGACATTTAGTAATGAAAAAAGCGATTGCATCTTATCCCTAAGTCAAGCTGGGATCGGATACCTGGGAGAGTTCAAATCCAAATCTAAATGAGGTGTAGATTTCTCTAGTATATCATTTTTTCCCATTCCGATAACGATGGAGAATTACAAAAGTAAAAACAGGAGAAAAGCGGTTTCAAGAAATTACTTTTGCCATAAAAATGCATCCAAATTTTTTTCAATGACAAGGGAAAAGAAAAGCAATTCACATTCTTTTGGAAGGTATGCTCGCTCGAAAGAATGTGCATACTACATACAACTGCTTTATAGATTCGTTATTTTCAGAATATTGAATGTTATTGAGTTATATGCTATCTTATGGTTATTAGTACTTTGACATATGAATTATATCTAGCACAGTAATTCATTTTTTGTATAGTAAAATCATACGTATCCTTTAGAAATTTTCACGAATGAAGTAACCAATATTTTAACATTTTTAAATTTTAATATTTTAACATTTTTAACAAGAACAGCTACATAAAAATGCATGCGCATATTAAAGATTCATCAACGCTCATTAAAGATTATTATCGTTGTTTTATATTTCATGTGTGAATTTCTAAAAATAAAGACCTATTTCTAAAAAGAAAGAGAAAGGGCTTGAAGCATTCAAATAATTAGAAATTCAGTTTCAAACAATATTAAAAAAATTCTATAGGTTTACATACTTTAATTAAAATTAAACAAAAAAAAACATTACGCAAGACATGCATTTGCCCTGATAAGTACAAATATTTCTAAGAATATAAAAGAAAAACCGATACAAAAGTCAAATTTGAATAATAAAAATACCAAATGACCGAAAGTTATTCTATTAACCTTCAGTTGTATTAATAACACGCTTATGCTATATGCTTATGTCATGTAAACTGGGAAAACAAAACAAAAACAAATTACAATCCAAAACATATAGTTTTTTTACAAACTTTTAATTGTTTTAAAAACTCTAAAATAATTCAAGAAATTGGATTGACAAGAATGAAATATCTATTTGGAATTTCGATGCAATGTCGCAAGTTTAAATAATAATTTAAAAGTTTTCTGATACGTTTGGCAACTGCAAGATTAATTATATAAAAAGATTAAAACATCTGCATAATTGTTTTTACACACTACCATTTGTTTTCGGTAGAAAATCTAACACTACATAAAAGATTTCAATTTATGAAGCTTGCAACATATAATAAAAGTAATTCATTTGAAATTGAAGAAAATCAGAAAATTTTTCACAGAACAAAAATACAAGTCTAATTCCATCATGAATAATTATAGAAGAAAATAAATAAGAAAATTCCAGTCTCGTTAAAAATGTTCTTAAAGTTTTACTTAATAGAAAATCGAATTCATTATTACAATCAATAGAAATGAATGCGATTTTTATACATTCTTTAAAAAAAATTCCATCATTTTATTAAAAGTTAGCGTATTTTGTTTTGCTTAAACATTCAAATTCTGTGATGATGTCTCATATATTTATGCAGAAAAACACTTCTATAAAAGAAAATTATTTGTTTCATAAACGTTTAAGTTCAACATAAATATCTGAAGTTTAAAACTGGTGCTAGGCATCTTCTCCTCAAATTCGCCAACTAAAAGAATGTTGGATTCTATTTGAAATAGTTAATTTTATAGTTAAGTTGAATTATATTTAAAACAGATTGATTGATTACAATACAATAATAATTATATATTGCAAAAATTTGATATTTTGATTATCAAAAGGTACTTGAGAATAACTTTTTAAAATTAAATAATGAGATAACATTTTCGTTCTACTTTGGCTGTTTTCCCATAAAGTTAGCTTGAGGGTAGTATAAGATTTATGGTGAATATCTTTCATTAATTCATTCAACTATTTATTAATTAACACCAATAATTGTTAAAAAAACATTAAAATCTGATGGAAGAAGTATTTACTCTTTAATTTTTCTGCAGAATTAAATTATTAAGTGAGACTCTTCCAATACGGAATTAAAAATGTATTTTAAAATTCGCCAACCACTATAATGTTTTCTTTTATATACATCACGAATATATAAGAAGGAATTTATTTGTCAAGTTCAGCATTAATAAAGAATTGTTTGAAATGATTCTTACTCTATCTCACAATTCCTCTCTCTCTCTCTCTCTCTCACACACACACACACAGATATATATATATATATATATATATATATATATATATATATATATATATATATATATATATATATATATATATATATATATATATATATATATATATATATATATATATATATATATATATATATATATATATATATATATATATATATATATATATATATATATATATATATATATATATATATATATATATATATATATATATATATATATATATATATATATATATATATATATATATATATATATATATATCGAATATACATTTATCCAATTTTAAACCTTTGGTATTGGCTAAAACTTTGTGGGTTTCGAAGAACTTGCGAAATTTTCTTATCTATTTTCAGATAAATATGTTGTTTCCGTAAGAAAACCAAATATGGAGACAAAAAGTTTAAATTAAAATCAAGAATAAGGAAACAAAATGTTAAAAAACTTATTAAAAGATTGTAGAATGTGATATAGTCAGTGCGTATTTACTTAATATCTGCAGTGCAAGCACTTTGCAGCCTTAAATTTATTAAGTTACAAGCTATGTATTCCGTAGGTTTTTCTTTTATCTTTAGCATTTCCTATGCATAAAAATAAAATATTTTTATTTTTTATAAAGTTTCTAGATTACTTTATGCAATTGCTCTCTGAAAGCTCAAAAGTGTTTGAAATATTGTAAACTACGAAATTAACTATCACAAAAGTTCTTCTTTTTCATTTTCTATGATAATTATTCAAACAGTTTTGAAAGATATTAGTTCGTTAATGTCGATATTCTTTGGCAATTTGGCATTAACCAAAATGTAGCAAATCGTGCGACAAAAAAAAGTTCTCCAACGAAATCAAAAACATTTTAAAGCAATGTATCTGTTTTAAATACATAAAAAGTTAATGAAGCTGATTTCTGCAGTATCGTATTAAGTTCAGATTAAAGCAAATCGATTACTTCTATTATTTTATGATTTTTTAAAACTTTTTTTTCATAAAAGCACAAAAAAATAGGTTTCTGCAAAGTAAATTTACTCTTTCAGATTAGACATTAAAAACTCTTTTATTTAATTATTGGGTTTAATCTGAAAACAATGTAATCTTTTGCGCATTTTGATCAAAATTCCAGATTTTTTTCTTCTCGCTATTGCTACTGCATTAAATATCAATAACTTTTGATAGCTTACTTGTAAAGAACACTTAAGGTTGGGTTTTATTTTCCATAATCATAACTGCCATTGCAATGCGGTTCAAAATTTTCTACGCTGTCCATCTAAAATCTATTTATAACAATATGAGCAAGATTCCTGAGTTAATTTTTGCAATTTTCAATTATGCATCATTTTTAATTCATGTAAATCAGACTACTATAGGGCAATACAAATTTCAAAAATCTATGGAAAATATTTATTTATTTTGGAAGCAGGGAAAAGGAAGTATGAAATTTTATTCTGAAATGACTGACCTGGGAGGTAAAGATACTTCTAGAAATTGGACTGGAGAAATAGGAGCTGTGTGAAGAGGACAAGCTGATATAGGGATAAATTATATCTCCATTAGTGAGAACAAATTGGAAGCTATGGATTTTTAAACTGCATATACAATGGGGGTTTTAACATTTGCAGCTCAAAAGTGGTCTGAAGACGATATTTTTCAATTTTTGTTGCTGTTTGATAAAGCTGTTTGGGTATCACTATTTATTAGTCTCATAAGCCTATTAGTGCTCTTTTTTTCTGATTCTAGAAAGAAAGAAAACTATTCCTACGCACTTCTAAACGCATTCGCAAAAGTCATTGGCAAATCTTCAGATTTCGAAAAAGATTTGTTCAGATGGAAATTATTACTCGCTTGCTGACTTCTGTGCTGGTTGCTGGCATTTCTGAAATAGTTTCGCTAACTGTTCCTTTTATTGTAAACTCAAACACAGAATACTTGCAATGAATTGGGAAAGCCAGAACTAAAAATTAATGGTGCATCGACTTCGACTCACTGGTTAGAAAACATGATCCTAAAATGGTTTTGATCGTGACTCGCTCCATTTTCAGGTTTTTGTTTGGCACAGGGTATCTTCAGTCGTAATATCCTATATTGTTCGATGATCGTTTCGTTGTCCCCGTTGGTATACCAATGAAGAAAACATTTTGCTGCGGATCTCGAATAAACAAGATATTGACCAGAATTGCAAGTGCATACCTGCAGGAGAAGGTATTAAATGATGTATCTTTTAGATATTGGTCGGATATTTTCAGCAAATTCATGAAAAAGAAGGATCAAATTCTTTGTTCATTTTCAGTGATGGATTTAAAAGGCAGTTTTGCAATATTATTCTTTATATTATGCTTAGGCTTAGGTTTATTATTTTTTATTTTTCTTGGAGAGAGCAACCATGTCCGAACCAGGACTCAAACGTGGGACGCCCAAATCAGGCAAAGATGCGCTACCCCTAAGTCAGGACACCAGCAAATTTCGCTTTTAAAAACCTAAAGGATTCTTTAATGATTCAAAATGTTATCAGTGTGATAATTTTTCTTTATCTGCTTTGCAATATATTTAACTGAATTCTATTAAACGTTCTTAAACATATTTGAATGAAACAGAAAGTTTCTAATAGTGTTAAAAATGTATTAACTTATAATAAACTTAGTAAAGGATTTAGAAAATCTGATTATTTGCTAATTCTGTTTATGAATGTAGAATGTCCCCAATATCCTTACAAATCAGTTACATAATTTCAGAGCACTCAGAAAATGAAATGGTTGAAACTAAGTTCCATCATTCTATTTTAGCATCCATATTTCATTTAGAGAAGTGGTTTAAAATGGCTTTTACTAAATGTTCATCAGAAACTGAAAATTATTATAAAATCACGTTAATTTACTATTAACCTCTTTATCTGTATACAAATCTACTCTGAAACCATAGGAAGAGCCTTAGGTGCATTCTAAACAAGTCATGAATTTATTAATGAAGATTTTCTTCAAAAGGGAATATCTTAAGTAAATTAAAATGACTTGAAAAATATGATAATGTTTTATTCACCATTCTTTAATACTTTTATTCATATATTATTTCAAAAAAGAGAATAAGTATTTTGTATGTGTTTCAAGTGATGAAATTGATATCAATAGTTAATTAATCCACTAAATTGATTAAATCAGCGATTCTCAACCTGTGGGGTGCCCCCCCCCTAGGGTTGCGCGAGCACACTAGAAGAGGGGCGCGAGAATATCCAAGAGAAAATATTATTTTAAAAAATTGATTAACTGACTGAAAGGAAAGCACACATACAGATACAAAACAAAATACATTTCGGCATATTTAATAACTTATTAAAGTAAAACAATTTACTTAATCAAAACATACTAAATTAAAAACAAATTTAATAATTGTTAGTGAATTTCTTGGGCCTGTCTTGCAAAGCAAAGTTTTTCGAAGGAAGGCTTAGTATTAGAAATAGCCATGCTCAGTTCTGTTTCTATATTTCGTCTTCAAAGAAGACACAGCAGAAAATTCAGTTTCACAAAAGTTGGATGTTGAAAATGGTAATAAAATGTGAAATGCCCTTGTTTTTAGTGCAGAAAAATCATCCTTACTCCTGCCCAAAATACAAATAGCGATTTATTACTAAATTGTCTTTTAGTTTCGCCACTTATCGTAAAGTCTATGCATTTTTCTTCCTCATCGATTGAGAGTCCTTCAGGAGTCTTATGAAGTGGATCCCTAACCCACTCATAACTTGCTATCAGTTTGTCGTCAGAAAGAAAATACTTTTTAAAATTCTTTACCAGCATGTCTAAAAGATTTTCAGTGGTTACAAAACAACTTTTACATGTTCTTCTTCAGCCTTGTAAGTTTTAGTACAATCATCCACATTTGCAAACATTGTTAGGTTTTTTGCTTTAAATTTCTACTCCACAATTCCAATTTTCTACAAAAAGCATTAACTTTATCACTCGTATCTAACATATGTATGTGTATTTGCTCTTATAGTTGAAGATTCAAATTATTTAATTTCTCGAATATGTCGACCAAGTACCTCAATTTCATCACAAATAAATCATCGCGAAAATTCTCGGCCTCCGGTCTGTTTTCTTCTGCTAGGAAATTGGCGATTTCTTCTCTTTATTCAGAAACATGTTGCAAAAATTTCCCATGTGATGACCATCTTAACTCGCAGTAAAATAGTAATGCTGAATGTACTGAAGCCCATGTCTTTATAAAGTGCGGAAAATATTCTCGATTTCAGGGGTCTTATTTATATATAATTAACTACGGTTACAACCGCAGTTAACACAATATTCAGACCAGGACTCATTGCTTTCGAAGCCAAAGCTTCTCTGTGTCAGCAACTTCGAGAAAAGCTGACACTGTACATTTTCTGCTATATCGCCAATTAGACGAGAAACAGCATCATTTGAAAGAGGAATGGATTGCAATTGTTTTGAGAAATTATCTCCAAATATAGTTTATACAATCTCAATTGCTGCTGGCAAAATTAGCTCTTCATCAATGGTGTGAGGTTTTTTTACATCTGGCTATTTTATATGAACTTTGTAAGATGCAATTAAAGCTTTTTTATTCACAGACAAAGTTTCTTTAAAAATGATTTTTGCTTTGTATATGATATTAATTTTTATTCGAAGAATTCTCTGGGTTTGTTGACGTACTCACTATGAACCGTTTCCAAATGTCGTTTAAGTTTATTAGGTTTCAGGCTGTCTGCGGCCAAATTTTTGAGCAAATGATATATAGGGACCTTTCTTCTTCATTTACTTCAGCATTGGTAAACCCAAAATTTAAGTATTCTTGAGAATATTTTCTTGATTTTATTTTCGGAACCTACGCTCGTCTGTGTACTTGTTGATGCTTCACTATTGTCTAATGCTTGCTTACTTCAGATTAAAAATTTATCCATGTGTCTGCATAAATCTAATGCCGTGAATATTTAATATGGTGAATTGCAATTAACACAAAAACATATATAACATACACATTCACTATAGATTCCATAACGATAAAAGGATCGACTCAAATGAGACTGGCTGGAATTGAACCTTGCGTTATCGAACATTTTCCTTCTTCCTATAAGAAAACTTTTGCTCCACGCATGCTCGAGACGGCATCGGTCGTGTGGATTCCCTTCCACAAATATTGCTTATTTTTTTCACTTTTGTTTAGTCATGCTTCTGTTTTATTTCTTTTATTATTCGAAAAAATGTATTCCCAGTTTCTAAATTTAAGTCACACCGTCTAGATTAACTTTCATTAACGGATATTTTTACTTTCATATTCTTTTAACGTTATCTCCCTGTTTGGCTTTCACTTCAAATATAATATTTAAATTTTCCCCGCTTTCATTCGCTTCATCTGTTTAATGCCGGCTTGTCCCAAATGCAAGATGTGGTTTTTCGCCAACGTTGGCTCGCTTTTACTCTTATTTTGGCAGTAAGTTAAAAATAATTTAAAAATAGAATCCAAAATACTCAATATACATTATTGTTGGATACATTTTATTGTAAGCGGGGGGCGCGATGAAAATTATGATTGAAAACTGGGAAGCAAATACAGAAAGGTTGAGAAACGCTGGACTATATTATTATAATTTTATAGTCCCTGCTCTGTGGCAAAGAGAATTCCTTATTAGATATCTCTGGAAAAGTTGTAACAAACAATGATTCGTTAATCCGATATATATTTAAATTTACCTTAAATTAATCGTAATTGCTTATTTAAAATAATTCATGAAATATTTATTTATTTATCGAAGGGAGTTTGAATGTAAGACCGATAAAGCATTCGAAAATTAAGATAAATATAGCTCTATCGGTGCTGAAGTGCCGTAAACACCCTTTCAATGAAACTACAATGGACGCCCAAACGCTTTGTTATCGCTATAAAATCCCCTTCCCTTCTTTTTATTGAGATTGATTGAATAGTCGAGGTGTGTACTTTTTTAGTTAGAGATGTTCGCCCAGTCAGTTTGGAGAGTTCAGTTCTCTAAGACTACTCAAAATATGTCCAAACAAATATTAGCTAAATAAAAATCAACTAAGCAGTTTTTATTTGTACTTAAGAACACGGTCAATTACTGTGATTCTTGAGGCAAATAGGTACTTTTTCTAATCCTTGAAAAAAAAAACATTTTCTTCAAGGTATTCTGAGATATCTGAAATTTATCGGTTTTAGGAATGAATGGTTAGATATTTGATTTCTAATTATCCTAGCAACTCAATATTAATTACAGTTTATATTTTATTATTCTCACTCGTTTATTTTAATTCTTCTTCACAAAACACAATTCTCTTTTTTTTTATCGCCTTGAAATTTTACTTACTTAACAACATTAATGCATGAAAGTAGCCACATTTGGTGTTGGTGCAATTCTTTCGGAAACGAAATAGAATAAATGTATATTACTTAATGATTCATCTTAAAGTTATGCGGCTTTTGAAATTGAAAAAAAATCGATTATAATTCAGAAATAAAATGAAATCCCAGGTTTTGTTCTGAACCTCAAATAGTATGCAAGTGAATTATCGTATTATAAATCTATTTGTTCACATTCTAGACATCGATTTATTTAAATATACATATAAAATGTACATTTTGGACAAATTATTTTTGTTACCAAGAGTTTGGAACAAAAGAAGTCCAATGCAGTGCAAAAAATTCTCTCCAATTTAAAATAAAGTTTATAAAGCCCGACTACTTTTTTTTGGTTGATTTATTAAGCTTTGCATAAATGTTATTGAACAAAATAAAAATATTGCTTCAACTGTAATTATTTTAGTAACGGGCATAGGATCGTAAATATATATCTTAAAATTACAAACCTATGCTGGCGTCCTGGCATAGGGGTAGCGCGTCTTTCCCGTGATCTGGGCGTCCCGGGTTCGAGTCCCGCTTTGGGCATGGTTGTTGTTCTATCTGTGAGATGTATGAATGTGCCCTCCTGTAAAAAGGGGTTGTGCAAGCGAATGAGTGATGCGTGAGTAGCAAAGTCGTACTCTTGGCCCTAGTTGGCGCTGCTATAAAAAGTAAGAGACGTTCCCCTCAGGCTTAAATCGCTGTCTTCGTAACAGCGGGCTTGTCAGTGGCAAGTGCCATAAGAAACAAACAAACAAACAAACCTATTTCGTTGTCAGTTAAATGCTCGTTATAGTGACTCTAGTTTGAATAACTATAAAATAATGAAATTTTATCTCATGAAAATTCAATTTTAATTTTATAAGATTGCGTCTTGAATTTTGTGGATCGCTGCACTTTCCAATAAATTTCTTTAAAAAAACTATAGTTACTATAGTTAAAACTATAGTCCATTTTATATTAGTGTATTTTATATATTGTAGATAACAAAGGTTTAAAAATACCACGGCCACTTTGGAATTTTCCGAAATATTTTAGTGAGTATTGGTACGTTTTTTTCTTAAAATTCCTTATATATTTGTATAAAAAATTATATTTAAAATATGGATGACAATAACAGTAATATAAATAATGGAAGAAATGTATGTTTTTAGGCTAAATACATTGCGATGTATAATTATAGTGATATTGAAAAATACTTACATATCGTAAAATATCCTAAAAGTTTCAAGAAATATGCTTTAATTCGAGGTCATGATTCTCATTTAGTAGAATTTGCTCATAATAAAAATCTGAAATGAAATTAGTTCACAAAAAAAATCCTAAATTTTATTTCTTCTGCATTTTTTATAATGCACTGAAAGAGATCATTTTCTTTAAGAAAAAAATAAGGACTTTTGATGAATTCAATAACCAATTATCCCAAAAATGTGACATTTCCGTGTTTCCAAAAAAATGAATATTTGAATGAAAGGAAAAATGAGTCAAATTATTTTAGTAAAATATTCATTTTAACTTCAGTAACGAAAAATATTGAGAGCTAAATTTAATTAATATTTAGAAAAAAAATCGTCACACATATTAAAAGAATTCGGTATTTCGAGTACATTTCAAGAAATGTTACTTTTACTGTCTAATGAATTCATGTTACTTATGTTTTAACTAAAATATTACCTAATTCTTTTATCCAAGGAAAGATAGTTAATTTAATAAAGGAAATTAAGTTGGAAAAGATATTCTTTCAGTAATGCAATAGTTTAACGATAAAAATACACACAAAAAAAATAATAAAAATTTATTAAATCAAAATTTTGGAATTTAACTGTTATATATGAGCTTGCTTACAGAAAAGTTTGGTTTTATTTCAAATATTAGTATAAGAAATTGAAACCAAACGTTATTTTGAATATAATTTTAAAATGAAAAAATTATTAAAAATTCTTGAAAAAAACTCGTTTAAAAGCTATTTTTTTTAAAAAAAATTGTGTTGATTCTTTTATTCTTTCAAAATATGTACATTAAAAGTGTATGCAGTAAAACTATCCTTAAATATTTTCTCCGCTGTAAAAATGTATAAAAAATTTGTTAATAATATGAAACAAAGGAAACCAATAGGTTTCAGAATATAAATTTATTATAAAACATATTCTTTCGAAAAATTGAGAAAGAAATCTATCGCACTTTTTAGTTAATATGGTAGGTGTTAAAAGTAAGTACGTTATATAATAAATACAAAAAATATATATATAATTTAAAAGAATTGGGTTAGAAATTATAAATTTATTTGAATTTAATCTATAATAACATGGACGTTTTTCTTTTATATTTTTTTCATTTCAAGATCAGAATAATCATATAAATTAAAAAAATTGTCTTTAAATTGACAGAATATCTTCATTTGTTTCCAAAACAAAAATTTATATCTACAAAGGAAATCCTTTTTTTTTATCTCGTTAAGTGTATCTAGAAGAAAACAATTTGTGGGAAAATATTGAAAATCTCATTTTTTGTGTATTGTTACTACATACGAGTAAACAAAAACTTGAAATTTAAAAGACTTTTCTATCAATTAATAATTTAACAAAATTAAATGGAATAAGGGAGTAGTCAAATTAAAAATGTTTTTAATCCAGATGAGGTCAACTGAAAAGCTTATTTCTCCAACTGGCTACATTAGTAGATCTCATTTATAAATTAGACATTTTAAAACATTTTATACTAATTTATTGATTAATTCTTCAGTATTCTAAATCACGCGCAGCTTGAAAGTTAGATTTATTCCCTTAAGACGAATAGATAAACGTTGCTGCACTGTTTTTCTCAGTTACCAATAAGAAAAACAAATCCTCTCACAGCTACCTAGAGTCTTCCAATAAGTAAACTCTTCTGTTGGTTCTTTTGGTCATTTTTCTTGTAGCTTACAGATAGCGCATTTATTTTTGGATTACAAATTTAATTCAAGTCGGAAACAAATCTATTTTTATTTCCTTATTGAAGATATATTATGAATTATTTATTATTTGGAAATAAGATATTAAACTATGAGTATAATTCTTGAAACTAAATAATTTATTATTTTATTCGGTTTACTCTTTGCCAAAGATAAAAATGTATAAATTAATTTTTTTTATAATAATAACGCGTGGTTTGAAATTGCTGTTAAAAAAGCTTTTTTTAATAACAGCCTACAACAGAATCTTGATAATATAAATATAATAAATAGTACTTAAAATGCAATTAAATGTTTACTTGTTATTCTGTTTTTCTTTTAATTAGAATTCTGCTTAGGATGATTATTATAATATCAGCGCAGATAGATATTTGCATATACCAAAGATTAGCAAATGAAAATTATTTACCCGTCCCGTGACTTATAAGCGAATAATTGATTCTTACTTATTTTATAAATCATATTATATAGTAAAAATTGCTTCATTTGCTGTTCAAAATTCTAATCTTTTAGAGAAAATGTAAAAGAAATGGGAAAAAAAAAATCGCGCTTTTTTTAAATGTAAGGAATATTTTGGAAACATATTCGAAACACTATTCGACGAATTTATTCCAGAATAATTTGAAATCAATACGAAATCCATTCAAAATGATGCAATAATTCTATTGTGCAGCATCATTTTAGGAGAATCCATTCGGAATGAAATCAGGATGGAGTAAGGGATATTTTTTTCTGAGGAATATTTAATAACAGAACTGAAGATGTATAAAATAGGAAGAGAATGAATAAATGAAAAAGTTTAAGAAGTTGTATTCAAAATGTTCTTAAAGCATTTCAGAAAACTAGATTTTTAAAAGTTCCAATTAATTTCATTTTAAATTATATTTGGCAAAATTGCTGAAAGAATTTATTTCCATATTTAAAGGGAAAATATTTCTGCCAACTTTTGATTAGAAGATAAAATTAAATTGTTTTTTTTTCCTCAGTTTCAAAAATAAATATTATAAGGAGAAACTCAGTATTTACATTTATTCCTTTTCATAAAAATGAGTCACTATTTGTTACACTAACATGATGTTATTGCCAAATTACTAGATTAATCATTAATTCGCAATCTTTCTTTAATTTATTATAAGGATTAAAAATGGAGCTCTGATTATGTGCATTATATATTTTAAATTACTATTTCTTCCTAGAAAATGTATGCGTTACTTATAATTATTTTTGAAATTATTTATTATTTTTTCGAGTAACTTAATTTATAGCAATAATTGCATTCTCTATTTTACATAAATTAACGATTGATGGCTATATTAACAATTAACGATGTTGGATATATATATATATATATATATATATATATATATATATATATATATATATATATATATATATATATATATATAAATATTGAATTTTATTTATATCATTAATTATTGCATTTTATTTGTACGGAAGAAAACGTTTAATAATCGTTATTTTTTCGTATTATTTAGGAATATATTTAACACTTAGCTATCTGCTTATCTCTGACTTAACTTATACTGCTTTAGGACATTCTTTCAATCACCAAACAATATTTTGGAGCTTGAAAGTTAATCAATATATATTAACAACAATACATACAATAAACGTTAATGACATGTATTAACAATAATTGTTAATACATGTCAAATTTAATAGAAAAATCAATATAAAAGTCTGTCCTATCAAAAAATTTAAATATTTCATGCTAACCCTGAATGTTGCCAAAGAATTAAATCGCAAATTCCACATTATTTATTTCGCATTTATAAATATACCCCTATGCAAAATGAACTGGAAATATTTTGTATAACAATTTGAAGTCCTCGTATCGCTAGATTAAACATTATTCATTACTTGGTCTCAAAAAAGTAAATTAATACCTTGTTAGCGGCTCATACATATTACGTCATACTACTTTATCTGTATATTTTCCAGAGACATTTCCAAGATAAGAAAGAAAAAGCAAAACATTTGCTTCTGTCTTACTCAACTGTTTCAGTGCTGAAACCGAAATATCAAAATAGGAAGTATGTGCAGAGCAGTATAGGAATATTATATATTCATTAATAAAAAAAAAATGTGTTATCATCTAAAACTAGACGGTGATGAGAATTTCACTCTTTTCAGCCATTTATTTTTCTATCTTCTATCATTAAATGTTTCATTGTGCTCTTAGAATCCCATTAGGCATTCTCAAAAACAATCTAGTTTGCAATTCAAAGCACGAATAAGTTCAGCACATCTTGACTCGCGCTTCTAGTACTACATTCATCGGGAGTTACTTTGCGAAGAATTGTTTGAATTTTAAGCATGCCTGGACATCAAGGAATAATTGTTCCGCTTCTTTAAATCTGCTGGAAGTATTTTATTCCTCTTCGAAGCAAAAGAAAATCGCAACGAAGCTTACAAAAGAAATTTCATTTTGATGCATGATTGAACAAATGAATGAGTTGTTTGAGACTTTTTCCTTTGTTTTTAAACAGTTAAGGAAAATAAAAAAGAAATTGCCTAAAGGCAATTTAAATTATCTCTATGCAAAGATATTTTCCAAGCGATTTAACTTAATATGGAAACTTCTTCAATATTAAATATGTTTTTATATAACTGTAATGATCTGCATAATTTTTTCAGAAATAGAAAAAGGGAGGGAAATGTGTATTGAAAGAAAGCAATACGTATTTCAAGGGAGGGGGGTCGAAATGTTAAATTGGCCATTTTCTATGCAATTTTTCTCAAAATCCGTTATATTCACATGCTTGAAGATTTTTTATACAAGCAAAGCCTTTATATATATTTCTCATTATATTGAAATAAACTTTTGGGAAATTTTTAATTTTTTCTAAAATTATAAAATTATTTACTAAACATAGTGAATATTTAAACTATTTTGACACAAAATAATGCAAAACAAATTGATTTTGTTTAAAAAAAGCCTATTTTAGTATTTATTAGGGCATATAATAATAATGTCATGAAAATTACAAATCTAGAGCAGTAGCACAACCTACGACATGAGAAAAATGAATTTTAAAATAAAATTGTTTGTCCTTCAGAAAAATTCTACACCATACGCTATTTTATCCATATTATATTTAATGTTACCATCCTCTGTCTTCTTTTTAAGTCTTTTTACTTTCTCATATAACTAGTATAGAAAAATCATAGTAATCGTCAAAAATTCGAGTTTCAGATTTTAACAAATTTAAAATCGTTTTAGATCTGCATGAGCTCGGAAGACACAATTTTGGAAAATATCAATTGGTGTGTCTGTCTGTGACAAAGATAATTGAAAAATGTTTTGAACTAGATGGTTGAAATTTGGTATATGGTATTTTTACCAAATGAAAAAATTTCTATCAAATTCTGAATAAATTTGCTTAGAGGAATCTCATCTGTTCGAATATAAGTAATCTGATGCTTACAAAACGAAAAAGCGCCCTTTGGATTTTGTGTAATGCCTTAGAAGAATTTTTTTTTCAACAACTGAGAATTTAATAAATCCTTGGAAAAGGGTTTAATGTCTTCCACAAGTAAAGTAAAAGTAAAATATAATAATGTAAACCACATGTAAACTATTTTTGTGGTGGAAAGTTTCCCCAAGAAATTCTGCTTTCTTAAACGCGCACCGCATATCAGTATCAGAGTGGTAAAATCCATCGAGCGTTCTCATCAATTGATAGTTTATGTGAAAATATAACTCATATAGCTTGTCGCATGTTTGACCAATTGATCGCATACCAAAATTATTGACTTCAAACCCATATTCCTATTTCACTGCCTTTATAACCCTTAAGGTAATATATAATTAAAATTTAAAAGTAAATATTCATAAGCTTTGGAGATATGTTTTCCGTATAAAAAGTTTTACGAAATCTGAAAAGTGAAACGTTTAACGTAAATTTTCCAAGAAACCATTCAACATTTTTGATTTATTCTTTATTAAAAATATATTTCCTCAGTTCACTGCATTTGTATGATATATATTCTTCTCCAATCCTTTTTTTTTCAGGTTCTTTATTTGAAAAGGACAAGCTTTGTTCTGCAAGACGATTACAAGTTGGTTTTCATGCAATTACTTTGTACTTTCTTTGAGCATACCTTTTCTTATTATTGATTATGATTGATCACTAACCCTATTTGGATGACGTTGACCTCCCTTCAAATATAGCTGGTCATTCCTTTGACATAATTCTGCTATTTACTTTTTCATAATTTCCTTTTGCATCTTGGACGTCATCTTGGATTCTTCCTGCTTATAGGATTTTCAATTTCGTAGAAGTGAATCTTGACGAATACATTCAAATCTTCGTTTAAGTTTTCCTTTTCAACTTGGATTATATTTTTCATTTCATTCTGCATCTTCTCCATATTCTAGAGTTCCACTTATTATTATTTTTTAAGTTAAGGAGGAAAGCAATTAGTTCGACCATCTTTGCTCGAGACAACATCAGTCACTGCAGAACCCACTGTTCTACATCAGACATCAATGTTACCGAATTTTTTTCAAATATCCATTCATGGATTGTATTGTAATAAAGTTCTAACATATTTAATAACAAATAATGATGCTTTATTCTACATAAGAACATGAATACGCAACAGCTAAACACAGTCGAAGAATACATGGAATTGCACTTGCAATAATCAGAAATAATTAAGAGACAAATAGGTTATAAATAGTCATTATAATATAAATAAACTTAGCGAGCAACTTCTTTCAAGTACTCCCATATTTCGAATAGTCTGGTATTTACAATGACTCAAAACTGACTGTTTCTGCTCTGTTTCTCGATTTTTTATAGATTCCGTGATAAGCCAAAGATTCTTCCAGAATTATCAGCGAAATTCTTGTCCTACTGCAGCTCTTATCAGAATTCTTGCAGTTTCTTGAATTTTCAGAAATTAATTTTCGGTATTGATGAAAAATAAGTTTGAATTATAAACTTCTATAAATTTTTAAACTTTTACCCCGATTCCTGGTTCCTGGATAACAGTGAATATGAGCCATTATATATATATATATATATTATATTTAGTCAATCTCTGCAATGGAGGTTATGGATACATCAAAACTCATATTTTACTTTCTAATAGAGATTTTAGATTAATTAATTTAATCATTCTTTGAACGTTGACATGTGTTTTGAAATACTGTAAGCTAAACAATTTAAATACCGCAGAAGTTTTCTTCTTTCATTATCATAGCTAATTATTCAAATATATTTCGGAGGATGAAGTTCATTATTGTGTGTCTTCATCGACATGAATGTGTAACAAAGAGCTGGCAAATGATAATTTAACAAAATTTCTCCCATGGAATCAATGTTTTGGATTTTAAATGCAAAAGAAGCTAATGAAGTTATTTTTTTATCCTACTAATTCATGCGAAGTTTACATGAAGGTAAATCGATTTCGATTATTTTATGATATTTTCGAGCAGAGTTATGTAAGCAAAGTTGATATATAAAAAGCAAATTTGCTTATCTAAATTAGACAATCCAAATTCTTCTTTACAACGTTTGATGTACATTAAGAAAAGATAGCAAATTTATATTTTTGCATATATTGCAAAAATAAAAAGATCCATACTCATTCTTACAAGTGCATTCTAACATCAATAATTATAGATTTCTTCTTCAAGCGATCACTTAGGATTGTATTCCTTTTGCTATCATGATAATTCTTATTGCAGTGTTCCCTCGAAGTTCTACGACTTCTTTCCCAAATGTATTTCGAAAATATGAGCAAGATTAAAAAGTTAATTGTGGCAGTCACCGATTTTGAAACATTTTAACTTTATGTAAATCAGACTGCTAAAGGACAATAGAAGTTTTATAGAATTTATGGAAAATATATCAACTTATTTTAGAAGCTTGAAAGGGTAATATGAAATTTTATTTTGCAATGACTATGACTTCGGACTAAAAGATTCTAACGGAAAGTGGATTGGACAAATAGGAAACAGAAAAAAGTTAATGAAGCTGTATTATATCCTGCAGAATCATATTAAGTTCATATTAAACAAATCGATTATTTTTGCTTTTATATCATATTTTAAAACTTTTTTACAATACAGCGTGCAAAAAATATGTTTTAGCAAAGTAAATTTACTCTTTCAGATTAGTCATTAAAAACTCTTCTATTTAACTTTTGGGTTTAATCTGAAAATAAAGTAAAGTTATCTTTTGCTCCTTTTCAGGAAAATTTCAGATTTTATTCTAACAATTGCGATCGCATTAAATATCAATAACTTTGGACAGCTTACTTCTAAAGAACATTTAGGGTTGTGCTTTATTTTCTGTAATCATAGCTGTCATTTTAGTGCTTTTCAAAATTTTCTATACTACCTGCCTAAATCTGTTTATTACAATATGAGCAAGATTCAAAAATTATTTGTAGCAATCTGCAATTATGCTGCATTTCAACTTCATGTAAATCAGACTGCTAAAGGACAATACACATTTGCAGGATTCTACGGAAAATATGTAGAGCTTGTTTTGGAGGCTTGGAAAGGGGAGTATGAAATTATCTTCACCAAGGACTTCGACCTGGGTGTTAAAGATTCTTCAGGAAATTGGACTGGTCAAATAGGAGCTGTAGCGAGAGGAGACGCTGATATAGCGATAAGTGTTATGCCCATTCTTGAAGACACATTTAGAGATTTGGAGTTTTCAACTGCATATACATTGGAGGAAGTATCATTTGCTGCTCAAAAGTGGTCTGAAGACGACATTTTTCAATTTTTGATGCTGTTTGATAAAGCTGTTTGGGTATCACTATTTATTAGTCTCATAAGCCTATCAGTGCTCTTTTTTCTGATTCTAGAAGGAAAGAAAAATTATTCCTACGTACTTCTAAACGCATTCGCAAATGTCATTGGCAAATCTTCAGATCTCGAAAAAGATTTGTTCAGATGGAAATTATTACTAGGTTGCTGGCTTCTGTGTGCTTTCGTTGTGTCATGCAGTTATTCTGCTGTGCTGCTCTCGTTTTTGACCTTACCGCCTCAAAGTAAAGTCTTAAAAGATTTTCGGGATTTGTCTGAAGCTGTCCAAAGAGGCAGCCATCGGGCATATATTGCAGAGAGAGCTGCGCAATTTCCCTTCATAGTAAATTCAAAGGTAGATTACTTGCATAAAATTGGAAATGCGATAATCAAAAATAAATGGTACATTGACTTCAATTCAGTGTTAAATGAACATGATCCTAAAGCAGTTATGATCATGGCCCGCTCAGCACTCAATTTCTTGTTTGGATCAGGGGATTTGAAGCAGTTATATCGTAAATCAACTGATAATCTTTTCGTTGTGCCCATAGGTGTAGCATTGAAAAAAAACTTTTGTTGCGGATCTCGAATAAACAAGATAGTGAGCAGAATCGAAAGTGCAGGTTTACGGGAGAAGATATTAAAGGATGTTTCGTTTAGATATTGGTTGGATATCTTCAGCAAATTTACGAAAAACGAGGACCAAGGTATTCACGCACTTTCATTGAGAGATTTAAGAGGAAGTTTCGTAATATTGAGCGTAGGCTTAGGATTGTCCTTGATTGTATTTCTTGGAGAAGTTATTATTGAACGTGTCCAACGAAAGAAGAAAGAAATGAATCATTCGAGGACACCTGTTAATCATTAATTTGAAAATCATTATAAAACACCATGCATGAAATCTGATAGAATGTTTGCAGAAAACCGTTGTTGTTTAGTACACACTATTTAAAAACAAAGCACTGAAGTATTCATACCTTTTACATATATATGTGTATTAGGATTACCAGTAGTTTGGTTATCTTTATTGCTCCTCTTGAAGGAAATTTTTTCATAGTTTTAATGCTTTAAAATATAAATTTAGATATCGGATTTAAAATAAAATCATTAATTATTAGCCTGACAAATATGTTTCAGAATATTGCAACTTTTAATGCATTTTTGCAACTTTAGTAACATGTCGAAGTTAAGAATTTTTTTCAAATTGTATGTAAAATGGAAGCAAAAGGAAAATGATCAAAAGTGAGAGTCATTCTAATTTGAATATTTTCTCTTTCAATAGATGGTTGCCTTTCTCCTGCTTATCTTACAAACTGTATTTTATATTCAATTATATTTCATTAAATTACACTGAAATAGAAGAAATGATAGAATTTTACTTCTTTTTAATTCAAAATCTGCAAATTGCACTCTCAATCTTGACACATAGATCGAGGCAATTTTCTTCGAAATTCATTTTACATAAATCTGAAGAACTGTTAAATGATGAAAATATCTTATCTGTGTTATGATTTTTACTTTTCTGTGTTCTAGTACATTTAATTGAATTATAGCAAGCGGGCATAAAAGATATGTTTTGTTTAGAAATATTATTAAGCTATATAAAAATGTCAAAAATATTAAATTAAAAATCTTAATAAAAGTTTTAAATAGTCGTATGATTTGCTAATTCTTTTTATATAAATGGAGTTTCCAATGTATTCATGTAAATCAATTATATAATTTCAAGAATGTTTCATTAAAAACATTTTTAATGAAATTTAAGTGATTAAAAAGTCCACTATCCTGCAGTCAAAATATTAACGTTTTACTTTAGTCACTATAGTAACATTAGTCGTTATTATGACAGTCTCGATCTTTTTGCAACTTAACGCTAAATATTGAATAGAAAATGAAATATTTCGTCATTCAAGAATAATTCTCTTTGCACATTTTGTTTAATAGAATAGATAAAATTGTATGGAGATATTATATGTGCTAAATAAAGAATGTTATGAAAATAAATTCGTTCAATTATTCTAGTTTTGCTTTTATTATATAGTGTGAATAGAAATTAAATGAATACAATTTGTAATTAATTAAATTAAGAAATATTAACGTTAGACTTCAGGTAGTAGCAGACTATTTTAATTTTGTAGTTTACTAAGTAAGACGTAAGAATAGGGGGCTTTTCTTCGCCAAGTATTTTAAATTCTTCTATCCAAGAAATACTAAGTATAATGCTCGTCAACTGTAACATGTCAAGATTAGGACATTTAGTAATGAACAAAGCGATTGCATCTTATCCCTAAGTCAAGATGTGATCGGATACTTGGGACAGTTCGAATCCAAATCTAAATCAGGTGTAGATTTCTCTAGTTTATAATTTTTTCCCATTCTGATAACGACGGAGAATTACAAAAGTAAAAACAGGAGAAAACCGGTTTTAAGAAATTATTTTTGCTATAAAAATGCAGCCAAATTTTTTTCAATGACAAGGGAAAAGAAAAGCAATTCACATTCTTTTGGAAGGTATGATCGCTCGAAAGAATGTGCTTACTACATGCAACTGCTTTATAGATTGGATATTTTAAAATATTGAATGTTATTGAGTTCTATGCTATCTTATGGGTATTAGTACTTTCACATATGAATTATATCCAGCACAGTAAGTCATTTTTTGTATAGTAAAATCATACCTATCCTTTAGAAATCTTCACGAATGAAGTAAGTATTTTTTTCCCGTTTAACAAGTGATTGGTAAGAGCTACATAAAAATTCACACGCATATTAAAGATTCATCAACGCTCATTAAAAATTATTATCGTTGTCTTTTATTTCATGTGTGAATTTCTAAAACTAAAGACTTATTTAAAAAAAGGAAGGGCTTGAAGCATTTAAATAATTAGAAATTCAGTTTCAAACAATATGAACAAAATTCTATAGGTTTACATACTTTAATTAAAATTAAACAAAAAAAATACATTACGCAAGACATGCATTTGCCCTGATAAGTACAAATATTTCTAAGAATATAAAAGAAAAACCGATACAAAAGTCAAATTTGAATAATAAAAATACCAAATGACCGAAAGTTATTCTATTAACCTTCAGTTATATTAATAACTCGCTTATGCTATATGCTTATGTCATGTAAACTGGGAAAACAAAACAAAAACCAATTAAAAATCCAAAACATATAGTTCTTTTACAAACTTTAAATTGTTTTAAAAACTGTAAAATAATTCAATAAATTGGATTGACAAGAATGAAAGATCTATTAGGAATTTCGATGCAATGTCGCAAGTATTAATAATAATTTAAAAGTTTTCTGATACGTTTGGCAACTGCAAGATTAATTATATAAAAAGATTAAAACATCTGCATAATTTTTTTACACACTACCATTTGTTTTCGGTAGAATATCTAACACTACATAAAAGATTTCAATTAATGAAGCTTACATCATATAATAAAACTAATTCATTTGAAATTGAAGAAAATCAGAAAAATTGTTAAGAAAAAAAATACAAGTCTAATTCCATCTTCAAGAATTATAGAAGAAAACAAATGAGAAAATTCCCGTCTAGTTAAAAAAAAAGTCTCGTCTAGTTAAAGTTTTACTTAATAGAAAATCGAATTCATTATCACAACCAAAAGAAATGAATGCGATTTTTATACATTCTTTATAAAAAAATTCCATCATTTTGTAAAAAGTTAGCATATTTAGTTTTGCTTAAACATTCAAATTCTGTGATGATGTCTCATATATTTATGCAGAAAAAACTTCTATAAAAGAAAATTATTTGTTTCATAAATGGATTGATTCATAAAAGAATATTGGATTCTATTTGAAATAGTTAAATGAATAGTTAATTTGAATTATATTTAAAACTGATTGATTGATTACAATACAATAATAATTATATATTGCAAAAATTTGATATTTTTTTTATCAAAAGATACTTGAAAATAACTTTTTAAAATTAATGAATGCGATATTTTCGTTCTACTTTGGCTGTTTTCCCATAAAGTTAGCTTGAGGATAGTATAAGATTTATGATGAATATCTTTCATTATTTCATTCAACTATTTATTAATTAACACTAATAATTGTTAAAAAAACATTAAAATCTGATGGAAGAAATATTTACTAATCAATTTTTCTGTAGAAATAAATTATTAAGTGAGACTCTTCCAATATGGAATTAAAAATGCATTTTAAAATTCGCCAACCACTATAATGTTTTCTTTTATATACATCACGAATATATAAGAATGAATTTTTTTGTCAAGTTCAGCATTAATAAAGAATTGTTTGAAATGATTCTTACTCTATCTCACAATTCCTCTCTCTCTCTCTCTCTCTCTCTCACACACACACACACACACACAGATATATATATATATATATATATATATATATATATATATATCGAATATACATTTATTCTATTTTAAACCTTTGGTATTGGCTAAAACTTTGAGGTTTTCGAAGAACTTAGAAGAAGCTGATTTCTGCAGCATCATATTAAGCTCAGATTAAAGCAAACCGATTACTTCTATTATTTTATAATTTTTTAAAACTTTTTTTTACATTACTGCATAAAAAAATAGGTTTTTGCAAAGTAAATTTACTCTTTCAGATTAGTCATTAAAAAATCTTATATTTAACTATTCGGTTTAATATGAAAACAATGTAATCTTTTGCGCATTTTCATCAAAATTCCAGATTTTTTTCTTCTCGCTATTGCTACTGCATTAAATATCAATAACTTTTGACAGCTTACTTTTAAAGAACACTTAAGGTTGGGTTTTATTTTCCATAATCATAACTGCCATTGCAATGCGGTTCAAAATTTTCTACGCTGTCCATCTAAAATCTATTTATAACAATATCAGCAAGATTCCTGAGTTAATTTTTGCTATTTCCAATTATGCATCATTTCTAATTCATGTAAATCAGACTGCTATAGGACAATACAAATTTCCAGAAGTCTATGGAAAATATCTATTTATTTTGGAAGCATGGAAAAGGAAGTATGAAATTTTATTCTATAATGACTGACCTGGGAGGTAAAGATACTTCAGGAAATTGGACTGGACAAATAGAAGCTGTATCAAGAGGAGAAGCTGATATAGGGATAGGTTATATCTCCATTAGTGAGAACAAATTGGAAGCTATGGATTTTTAAACTGCATATACAATGAGGGTTTTACCATTTGCTGCTCAAAAGTTGTCTGAAGACGATATTTTTTAATTTTTTTTTTGCGGTTTGATAAAGCTGTTTGGGTATCACTGTTTATTAATCTCATAAGACTATTAGTGCTATTTTTTTCTGATTCTAGAAAAAAAGAAAAACTATTCCTACGTACTTCTAAATGCATTCGCAAATATCATTGGCAAATCTTCAGATTTCGAAAAAGATTTGTTCAGATGGAAATTATTACTCGCTTGCCGATTTCTGTGCTATTTGCTGGCATTTCTGAAATAGTTTCGCTAACTGTTCCTTTTATTGTAAACTCAAAGACAGAATACTTGCAATGAATTGGGAAAGCCAGAACTAAAAATTAATGGTGCATCGACTTCGACTCACTGGTTAGAAAACATGATCCTAAAATGGTTTTGATCGTGACTCGCTCCATTTTCAAGTTTTTGTTTGGCACAGGGTATCTTCAGTCGTAATATCCTATATTGTTCGATGATCGTTTCTTTGTCCCCGTTGGTATACCAATGAAGAAAACATTTTGCTGCGGATCTCGAATAAACAAGATATTGACCAGAATTGCAAGTGCAGGCCTGCAGGAGAAGGTATTAAATGATGTATCTTTTAGATATTGATCGGATATTTTCAGCAAATTCATGAAAAAGAAGGATCAAATTCTTTGTTCATTTTCAGTGATGGATTTAAAAGGTAGTTTTGCAATATTATTCTTTATATTATGCATAGGCTTAGGTTTATTATTTTTTATTTTTCTTGGAGAGATTATTTTTTTTCGTGTCCGACGAGTAAAGAAAGAAGCGGTTCGTTTCAGAATAAACGATAAATTTCACAATAACATATATATGCTAAATAAGTCCGAAAATTGTAGTTTTTAGATTAGCTTTCAATTTCATTCATATTTTACCATGCATTAATTAGCAATTAATTGCTTTAGATATTGTGATGGCTTTCAATATTTGCACTATTAGAATTAACCTTATATATGACAAAATCATATCTTATAGTTTAAAAATGAGAATGCTTCAATAGAATTGTTTTTTTTTTTTTGAAATATTCATCAATATTTATGGTTTTTATTTTTTTTTTCATTACTAAAACCTAAACATTCAAGTTATTTGAAAAACATTATTATGACCAACAAATAATTGAACTTACTGCTGATGAATCAAAGATCAAATTTTACAGATTATTGAAAAATTCTTTAACATAGCATACAAAAAGAGCTCTAACTGGTTCTTTTAAATACTTTACTCACGTGGAAATAATTCCCGGCTCTTAGTTTAAAACAGTTTGCATAAGTAAAAATAAATCATAGAATTTTTTTAATAAATATTTCAAGTATAAAACTTGAATATAAAATCGTTACCTTAAATTTTCCTTAGTTGGATCCTTGTTATTACCATCTTTAAAATGATTCTTTAGTTTTATAGTTTTAATTACTGAAATATAAATTATATTTCTATGAAAAATTAATTCGGCATGGCAAACATTTTTCTGAATGCTGTTATAAATTAATATACATTTGAATCTTCACAGATAACATATTAAAAATTTCAGTCATTCTGAATGAATAAAAGCAACTTCTTTGTAAGAAATCACGCAAATGAAAGTAATTGTAATCTTAATGTTTCATTTACCAGCATATGGCACTATTTCTCGGGCCTATTTTAAATAAATTTGATTTTAATTCATTTTATATTCAAGAATATTTCAATAAATTCTATTGAAGAAGAAGAAACTCTAAATGTTTTTTCCCCTGAATTCAAAATCTGAGAAATTGCACATTAAATATGAACACATAGAACGGGATAATGTATTTTCATAAAGAAATTAATCTTTTGTTGCTGTTTCGTATGGCACTTGCCATAGACAAGCCCACTGACGAGGTCAACAGTTTTAAGTCGAGACAGCGTCTCGTGTTTTTCAGTAGGACTATCTAGGGCCAAGAGTACGTCGTAGCTACTCATGCGTCACAGCCCTTTTTAAGGGGCTGTGTTCATTCATGCATTTCATTCACTCATCCACAGGAATATGGCGCACACACATTCGCTTGAACAACACTTTTTTACAGAGGGTTTCTTTCACACACCTCACAGATAGAGCACAGATGAAGAACAACCATGTCCGAACCAGGACTCAGACGTGGGACGCCCAAATCAGGCAAAGATGCGCTTAAATCAGGCAAAGATGCGCTTAAATCAGGCAAAGATGCGCTTAAGCCAGGACACCAGCAAATTTCGCTTTTAAAAACCTAAAGGATTCATTAATCATTCAAAATGTTATCAGTGTGATAATTTTTCTTTTTCTGCTTTGCATTATATTTAACTGAATTCTATTAAACGTTCTAAAACAGATTTGAATGAAACAGAAAGTTTCTAATAGTGTTAAAAATATATTAACTTATAATAAACTTAATAAATTATTTAGAAAATCTTATTATTTACTAATTCTATTTATGAATATAGAATGTCCCCAATATCCTTACAAATCAGTTACATAATTTCAGAGCACTCATAAAATAAAATGGTTGAAACGAAGTTCCATCATTCCATCCTAGCATCAAGATTTCATTTTGAAAAGTGGTTTAAAATGGCTTTTACTAAATGTTCATCAGAAACTGAAAATTATTACAAAATCACATTTATTTACTATTAACCTCGTTATTTTGTATATGAATTTATTCTGAAACCATAGGAAGAGCCTTAGGTGCATTCTAAACATGTCATGTATTCATTAATGAAGATTTGCTTCAAAAGGGAATATCTAAAGTAAGTTAAAAGGACTTGAAAAATATGATAATATTTTATTCACCATTCTTTAATACTTTTATTCATATATTATTTCAAAAAAGAGAATAAGCATTTCGTATGTGTTTCAAGTGATGAAATTGATTTCAGCAGTTAATTAATCCACTAAAGTGACTAAATTATAATAATTTTCTAGTTCCTGCTCTGTGGCAAAGATAATTCCTTATTAGATATCTCTGGAAAAGTTGTAACAAACAATGATTCGTTAATCCAATATATATTTAAATTGTCGTTAAATTAATCGTAATTGCTTATTTAAAATAATTCATGAAATATTTATTTATTTATCGAAATGAATTTGAATGTAAGACCGATAAAGCATTCGAAAATTAAGATAAATATAGCTCTACCGGTACTGAAGTGCCGTAAACACCCTTTCAATGAAACTACAATGGGCGCCCAAACGCATTGTTATCACTATAAAATCCCCTTCCCTTCTTTTTATTGAGATTGATTGAATAGTCGAGGTGTGTACTTTTTTAGTTAGAGATGTTCGCCCAGTCGGTTTGGAGAGTTCAGTTCTCTGAGACTACTCAAAATATGTCCAAACAAATATTAGCTAAATAACAATCAACTAAGCAATTTTTATTTGTACTTAAGAACATGGTCAATTACTGTGATTCTTGAGGTGAGTAGGTACTTTTTCTTATCCTTGAAAGAAAAACACTTGCTTCAAGGTATTCTGAGATACCTGAATTAAATCGATTTTAGGAATGAAAGGTTTGATAGTTCATTTCTAATTATTCTAGCAACTCTTAATATTAATTATAATTTATACTTTACTATTCTTACTCGTTTATTTTAATTCTTCTTCACAAAACACAATTCTCTTTTTTTATGGCCTTGAAATTTTACTTACTTAACAACATTAAAAGCGGTTTTAATTCTTTCTTAAAACTTTTCATCTTTCCGTCTTTTAAAGCTTTGTTATAGTCTTCTGAATGCTTATCAGTTTGGAATTCTATTCTATGATATTTAAGGTGAAGTTCAGTATTATAAAATGCTTCATTTTATTGAGGAATATAAATGGAAAGCGTTACATTCCGCGTACAAAGAAGATTTATTTGTATAAATGGAGACTTATGAAGCACAATAAACGGTTGGTGTCACCTATTTTAAAACAACGAAGCGAAAAAAAAAAGAAACTTGAATTTAACAATAAATAACAATCGTAGAAAACATATTTAACAAAAAATGAATGGTGAAATTTGAATCGCAATGCAAATATTTATCTTTTTTTCCCCCGAGTTGTTTTATTTTGCAAGAAAAATTTATATCGATAAATGCAAGAAATGTCTCCATTACAAAGGGATTCTTATATAAAAAAAGATATCGTCCGATTCCTAATAAAAAAGGTTAAAAATATGTACTGTTAAGATGTTTGTGATATTATCCTCTTTAAGAGAAATTTGGAAATTTTCTAAGCCATGATTATAAAATGAAATTAAAATTACATAGATTTGAAGAGCAATTTTTCAATGCATTTAATGACAATTTCATTAAAGATGTAAGTAATGACAGGTTATAAATCAACTTTTTTGAAGAAGTTCTATGTAAAATTTACTAATACATCGTGTTCCTCCCTCGATTTTTTTATATTTCCTATTTGATATTTTTAAAATGTTTCTTCTTTCCCCTATCAATAATTTTCTACAAACCATGCTGCTACAAATCATTAGGAAATATTCCAGTATAATTGTCATAAGAAACTTGTCGAGTACCCATAAAAAATCCGGAACAAGCAATCGTTTCCTCAATGTCATCAATATCACATCTAGTCGATTTTTTTTTGACAACTGGAAGAAGATATTATTTTTCCATCTTTTCTTTATAATATTTAATGCTTTATTTACTACAAATTAAATAAATAATGCCCAATTATTTTTGAAACAGCCAATTTATTCCATTACTTGCTAATTTTACAAAAAAACAAGAAAGGATAAACGCTCTTATTACACATAGAAACAGAATAAAAAAAAAGACATTTATTTAACTTTAGAAAAGAGTCTATCATAAACAAAATGATAATAAGGGTAATATATCAGGCATCAAAAGATTGAATGCCTTTGAAAACAGGATTTGTTATGTCAAGCATATTGTTATGAATTTGTAAGATTGCTTTTTAAGTACCTTGATAAGGGATAGTGTTTTACAAATATTGTAAGGGCTGTTAAAGGAATGCCAAGTCAATGACTCCAACATTCGATCTATTTGGCGGAAAAAGCAACAGTTCTTAAATTACAGGAATTTTGTAATATATCGATTATGAAGAAGGGACGATTTTCTTCTAGAATGTCCTGGGACTATAAAAGTTCGAGAGTTGGAAATAGTACTTGACAGTCGAGTCAAATCCAAACGAGTAGTTGAGCGAGGTCTCTCTCAGGAGTGGTATCTCCAGTGAGTTCTTTTTGAACGCTTTGAGTAGTTTGTTTAACTCTGTTTATTGCAAGTTATGATGTTGTGCATGATTCGGATGTGTTTTTCTACAATGCATTTGTGTAGAATAAAGCGTCGACATGTACTAGTTTATTGGACTTGCCATTGTACATCTACCAGATGAAGTTCAGATTTTTCTTAACGATATTATATATTTTTCTTAAATATATCAATGAAATATTTAAAGGTTTTATATAATCATAAAATATATTTATATTCACATAGAAAACTGGAATAGTCGAATAAAAATTTTTGATTCCTAAAGGACAAACGGAGATTTCTTTTTAGTAAAAAAAAACGTTTTTATTATTTACTAACCACCTTTAGCATTAAGTTGGATTTCCGGGAGTATTATTTTATTTGAATATTTTTTTTGTACAATTTCATGTTGATTTGTTTTCTAAAAAAACACTTTTAAATAGAAAATTTAAACAGTTATTAATACCTTTAAAATTTGACATTGTGTCTTTTTCTGATATCAAATCAAGAAATTACATGATATCAGGAAAAAACTATCACTTCAACGATGTTACGAATGTTTTCGTAACGATGATACGATTTTTTTTTCATATTATGTATAAAATAAATAAGTATAAAATACTTTTATTTGAAAAAAAACAATTCTTTAACAGCTGTTACATATGTCTCTTTCATTCTGGTTCTCAAAGGAAGACTGTTTAAATGATAAAGTACCTACTTGCTTATAAGTTCACCAAATAACATAAAATTCTGTGGAACTGGAAATTTAACATTAATAATTAAATATAGTAAATTATAATTAATATATTCCTATCTTTTTCTTTATGAAACCGTGATCAATTTAATAATTTTCTGCTTCTCATGAAATTAAAGGAGGGATTTTGTATTTTTTATTTATAATTTTATTCAAGAAGTATTGCTCCATTTTTCATTTTTTTTCAAGAATTTTGTAGAAGTACGATAATATATTAAAAGTTAATGTTTATGAAAATATATATGAAGATTTAATCTCATTACGTATTTTTTTTAATTTTCTAATTATTTTGCATAATTAAGAAAATTTTTTATGGAAATACATCATACCGATATAAGCTTAAAAAATATATATTAACGAGGAAATATCTAAATTTCAAATATGATACTTGGTAAGAAGGGACTGCTATTTTTATCCAAAAAATAATTGAAGCACTTCCTAGTATGTATATTTTTTAATATAAAACAGCATTTTTTGATTAAATTAGTTCTTTCCATTGATGTTAAGTTTCTTCTTTCCATCATAAAGCATTTTATTTGAATTTTATGACCTAAAATAATTAATGTAGTAATGACAAAGTTATAAAGCAATTACGAGCTGCCTTATTATTTTAATTAATGAGGATTAATTTAATCCTTAAGTATAATGAGTTTTTATAATGAAGGGAAAGATATTTATTCGTATCTTCATGTTAATATTTACTGCGAAAGAAAAATTCTGTAATTAAAAGAAATGCTAGAAACCCCATTAAAAAGCTAATAACTAATGAAAATTAGGTAAATATAATTATATTCAACCTCAAACATGATTAAAAAGCAAATTATTATGCATTGATTTATTTGAGAAGTTTTTTATTAATATATTTTTTTTCTGCATTCGCTATCAATCTAAAAAAATACAAATAGAATAATATATAAATTAATGTATGGAAAATTCTATAGTTAAAAAAATATAAGAAAATGTTAGAAAATATTACAATTTTTCATATTATGTTTTTTAAATCCTTATTTTTATCTATTCCAAATAATTAAGTTCTATATAATATTATATTCTAATAATTAAATTCTTAAGTCAAAACAAAAAACATTTACAAATAAAACTTTTACAGATAAATTTTTACATTATGATATGCTTTTACGAACCATATCATATTGATTCATATCGAACCGTATCATAAACAAACACTATTAAATTTAATATTCATTAACATATTCAGCGAAACATGGTGCTTTATTTTTAAGCGAAATATTTTTAATCATATTTTTAGTTTTTCGTATACGTAGTATATATGGAAAAATATATTGTAATCGTCAAAAGATGCAAACTTGAAATCTTGACGAATCTTTAAGTATTTATTAGTGCGAAGAACACATTTTTTAGGTAATGTCTGTATAAAAATACTATTGGTGCTAAACGGATGAAATTTAGCATGTGGTCTGAATACTAATTTCGTGGATTTTTTTTTATCTAATTTTAAAGGAAATAAATTCATATGTAGTATATATATACCTATATAAAAATAAAGAGCTAAATGGATAACATTTGCTTCACAGGTTAATATCTAGAGTTTAGATATATATCAACCCTTCAAGGGGTTGATTTTTACGTCTGTGAGTATTTTCCGAAATTGATGAGTTTGGTATATGAAAAACACAATAACATAAATAATTTTTTGGTAAGTTGAGGGAACAATTATAATTTTTGTTTTTAATTTTGGCTTCAATTAGTGGGAAAAAAAGACGTCCAGTTTTGGGTTCTGGTGTTTGTATAATAACTATATACCAACGATTAATCGCCAAAAAGTCATCATGCTTTTGGCTCTTTTGTAACCTTTGTTCATGAGTAATTTGCTATTAAAACACATCAGTACATTTAATAAAGAGTATACGTGAAAGTTTTCGGAGATCCATCCATCTGGCTAAATGACATGCAGGATGGTAATAATTACCCCACCTCTTATAAACAGCATTGTATAACGCAAACGGTTTAACGGATTGCAATGAAATTTGGTAAATAGACTATACACGAGATGCGCTCACAGAATTTCGAGAAAAAAAATTAGTTCCAAAATGTCCACCAGAGAACGCCCTTTCCGGAAAAATACTAAATTTAATACAATAAAAGACCAAAATGGAATACATAAACAATATCATCGTCATCGAACCAGATTAAGTAAAGGTAAGGAAAAAATTAAAGGATGCTGTTTGAGAAAAAAGAAGTACAGCTTGTAGAAAGAAGAACAGATTTCACAAAAGGACGAAACTGCACAAGAGAAGAAATTTATCGTTTTCCCCTATCAAGCAGCTCTTGAAAATGGTAGACCTTGTATGGGAAGTAGTACATTATGTTTCTGAGCACTTTTCGTACGGTGCTGTAAGAATAGTCTTTCTCTTGAGAAACTCCATGTGGGCTACTGAACCCAAACTGTGATATACGTGTCTTTGTGGCAAGAGCTGTCTTGACGGTATCAGCAAATACAGGTTTTGACAGGTTTACGGCCTCTTTCAGGTTGAACTCCTAATGTCCCCGTTGTTTCAAATATTTTAATCACGGCCCGGATACCTCTAATAGACATTGGTCTTCGAGGTAGGTTTTTTGCAGGACGAAATTCATGAATTACAGAAGTATTCCCCTTGTTTTCGTAAAGCAACTTCACCAATAACGTACTTTCAACTAAAGAGACCGTCTTCATTACAACCGGAATCATTGACATAAAACATGACAACGTCTGCAAAAAGTTTCATACCCTAACCTGCTTTCCATAAAGCTTCCTTTTCTTCGCCAAATTTCGACATTTGTTTTCTAGAACTGATAGCTTTTTCCGGTTTTACATTTTAATACTCATAATTCTTGTTCTGGATTGTTTTTGCATTTCGTTTTGGTCGTTTATTGTGTTAAATTTAATGTTTTTCCGGAAAAAGCGCCCTCTAGAAGCGCACTTTGGAACTATTTTTTTCTTTCCAAATTCCACGAGTGCATTTCGTATATAGCCTATATACCAAATTTTGTTGGCCTCCGCTCACCCGTTAGCGTTGTAGAATGCTGATTATAGGAGAAGTATAATTATTACGACTCTGTACAAACTCATGTTTGTCGTTAGATTGTGACATTCTTTGAAATAATACTATCAACAATTAGGCTTCACTGTAGTTTTTTAAATGTTTTCTTGATAATAACGTCATATACGCTTAATCAAAAAAATTTCTAATTTTAAGAATCTGGCTTTAGTCAGCAATATTGCTGGATCATGCTTCATATTTGATTATTGTCTTCTATACTAAATGTTAATTAACAGAAAGTAAACATTTTGGAAATAAATAAACTATTCTTTTAAAAATATATGATTTTGTACTGATTGAGAGCATTTATTAATTTAAAAATGCCTTCTAACCTATTTGTTTTATGTCTTAAAAACTATAAAATTTATGTCTTGTTCGTATTAAAAAATGTTCATTACAATGTTACTGTCTAAAGAATATCAGACACTTCAGGGAATATTTTACAATATTTTAATCATTTTGCTATTATTAAAGCTTTCTTCTTCCAAAAAAAATGAAGGAATTTTAATCTATCATATTTTAGAAAAACATTCTTCAAAAGGAAAAATAAATTAAGTGGCAAAACGAGGAAAACTTTTCGAATGAAACTGGACCATCAACAAATAGGAAGGTTCGCCTCTTGGAAAAAAAAAGTTAAAAAAAGAACAGTTTTCTCACAAATTACTTGACAGCTTCTGTTTCTTAATCTCGTATTTCAAGCTGTACATCGCTTTACACTCTTTTGTTCTCTCCTATAAATTCGCTTTGTTTCTAACTGAATTTGTTTGTATCGCCAAAGGAAGAAGTTCAAGAACTCTGTACCGATACTCATGGTTAACTTCTTCAACTTGATGAGAATTTTGAAAGCGTTCGCCACGAGAGATAAAATTAGAAGACATTTTTTCTATACTTTAAAAAAATTCTTTTATAACGAAAGAAATAAAACAATAACATTAAAAGTACAGATTTTACCGTTTGAATGGTTGTGCTTTATGTCACTTTGATTCGAAATCGTTTTTCATATAACAGAATTGAAGCTAGACAAAAAAAAATACAATAAATTCCAAAATAAGTAAAACGAAAAAAAAAATGTCACGCGTTTAAATGTGGTTAAGAATTGAATTTTTTTTCAGTCTGGAAAATAAATGATATAGCAAGATAACTAACAAGATAAAAATAACGTGATTTGTGATATTGATCGGAGCCGCGTCGAGAGAACGATGCATCTATCACGGAAATCATTTTTCATATAACAGAGTTGAAGCTAGACAAAAGAAAATACAATAAATTCCAAAATAAGTAAAACGAAATAAAAAAAAAATGTCACGCGTTTAAATGTGGTTAAGAATTGAATTTTCAGTCTGGAAAATAAATGATATAGTAAGATAAACAACAAGATAAAAATAACGTGATTTGTGATTTTGATCGGAGTCGGGACGAGAGAACGATGCATCTATCAAGAAAATCATTTTTCATATAACAGAATTGAAGCTAGACAAAAGAAAATACAATAAATTCCAAAATAAGTAAAACGAAAAAAAAAAAAAATGTCACGCGTTTAAATGTGGTTAAGAATTGAATTTTCAGTCTGGAAAATAAATGATATAGTAAGATAAACAACAAGATAAAAATAACGTGATTTGTGATTTTGATCGGAGTCGGGACGAGAGAACGATGCATCTATCAAGAAAATCATTTTTCATATAACAGAATTGAAGCTAGACAAAAGAAAATACAATAAATTCCAAAATAAGTAAAACGAAAAAAAAAAATGTCACGCGTTTAAATGTGGTTAAGAATTGAATTTTCAGTCTGGAAAATAAATGATATAGTAAGATAAACAACAAGATAAAAATAACGTGATTTGTGATTTTGATCGGAGTCGGGACGAGAGAACGATGCATCTATCAAGAAAATCATTTTTCATATAACAGAATTGAAGCTAGACAAAAGAAAATACAATAAATTCCAAAATAAGTAAAACTAAATTAAAAAAAATGTCACGCGTTTAAATGTGGTTAAGAATTGAATTTTCAGTCTGGAAAATAAATGATATAGTAAGATAAACAACAAGATAAAAATAACGTGATTTGTGATTTTGATCGGTGTCGGGACGAGAGAACGATGCATCTATCAAGAAAATCATTTTTCATATAACAGAATTGAAGCTAGACAAAAGAAAATACAATAAATTCCAAAATAAGTAAAACGGAAAAAAAAATGTCACGCGTTTAAATGTGGTTAAGAATTGAATTTTTTTTCAGTCTGGAAAATAAATGATATAGAAAGATAACTAACAAGATAAAAATAACGTGATTTGTGATTTTGATCGGAGTCGGGACGACAGAACGATGCATCTATCAAGAAAATCATTTTTCATATAACAGAATTGAAGCTAGACAAAAGAAAATACAATAAATTCCAAAATAAGTAAAACGAAAAAAAAAAATGTCACGCGTTTAAATGTGGTTAAGAATTGAATTTTTTTTCAGTCTGGAAAATAAATGATATAGAAAGATAACTAACAAGATAAAAATAACGTAATTTGTGATTTTGATCGGAGCCGGGCCGAGAGAACGATGCATCTATCACGGAAAAAATTTTTCATATAACAGAATTGAAGCTAGACAAAAGAAAATACAATAAATTCCAAAATAAGTAAAACGAAAAAAAAAAAAAATGTCACGCGTTTAAATGTGGTTAAGAATTGAATTTTTTTTCAGTCTGGGAAATAAATGATATAGAAAGATAACTAACAAGATAAAAATAACGTGATTTGTGATTTTGATCGGAGTCGGGACGAGAGAACGATGCATCTATCACGGAAATCATTTTTCATATAACAGAATTGAAGCTAGACAAAAGAAAATACAATAAATTCCAAAATAAGTAAAACGAAAAAAAAAAATGTCACGCGTTTAAATGTGGTTAAGAATTGAATTTTTTTTCAGTCTGGAAAATAAATGATATAGCAAGATAACTAACAAGATAAAAATAACGTGATTTGTGATTTTGATCGGAGCCGGGTCGAGAGAACGATGCATCTATCAAGAAAATCATTTTTCATATAACAGAATTGAAGCTAGACAAAAGAAAATACAATAAATTCCAAAATAAGTAAAACGAAAAAAAAAATGTCACGCGTTTAAATGTGGTTAAGAATTGAATTTTTTTTCAGTCTGGAAAATAAATGATATAGAAAGATAACTAACAAGATAAAAATAACGTGATTTGTGATTTTGATCGGAGTCGGGACGAGAGAACGATGCATCTATCAAGAAAATCATTTTTCATATAACAGAATTGAAGCTAGACAAAAAAAAAAATAAATAAATTCCAAAATAAGTAAAACGAAAAAAAAAAATGTCACGCGTTTAAATGTGGTTAAGAATTGAATTTTCAGTCTGGAAAATAAATGATATAGTAAGATAAACAACAAGATAAAAATAACGTGATTTGTGATTTTGATCGGAGTCGGGACGAGAGAACGATGCATCTATCAAGAAAATCATTTTTCATATAACAGAATTGAAGCTAGACAAAAGAAAATACAATAAATTCCAAAATAAGTAAAACGAAATAAAAAAAAAATGTCACGCGTTTAAATGTGGTTAAGAATTGAATTTTCAGTCTGGAAAATAAATGATATAGTAAGATAAACAACAAGATAAAAATAACGTGATTTGTGATTTTGATCGGAGTCGGGACGAGAGAACGATGCATCTATCAAGAAAATCATTTTTCATATAACAGAATTGAAGCTAGACAAAAGAAAATACAATAAATTCCAAAATAAGTAAAACGAAAAAAAAAATGTCACGCGTTTAAATGTGGTTAAGAATTGAATTTTTTTTCAGTCTGGAAAATAAATGATATAGCAAGATAACTAACAAGATAAAAATAACGTGATTTGTGATTTTGATCGGAGTCGGGACGAGAGAACGATGCATCTATCAAGAAAATCATTTTTCATATAACAGAATTGAAGCTAGACAAAAAAAAAAATAAATTCCAAAATAAGTAAAACGAAAAAAAAAAATGTCACGCGTTTAAATGTGGTTAAGAATTGAATTTTTTTTCAGTCTGGAAAATAAATGATATAGAAAGATAACTAACAAGATAAAAATAACGTGATTTGTGATTTTGATCGGAGCCGGGTCGAGAGAACGATGCATCTATCACGGAAATCATTTTTCATATAACAGAGTTGAAGCTAGACAAAAGAAAATACAATAAATTCCAAAATAAGTAAAACGAAATAAAAAAAAAATGTCACGCGTTTAAATGTGGTTAATAATTGAATTTTCAGTCTGGAAAATAAATGATATAGTAAGATAAACAACAAGATAAAAATAACGTGATTTGTGATTTTGATCGGAGTCGGGACGAGAGAACGATGCATCTATCAAGAAAATCATTTTTCATATAACAGAATTGAATGCTAGACAAAAGAAAATACAATAAATTCCAAAATAAGTAAAACGAAAAAAAAAAATGTCACGAGTTTAAATGTGGTTAAGAATTGAATTTTTTTTCAGTCTGGAAAATAAATGATATAGCAAGATAACTAACAAGATAAAAATAACGAGATTTGTGATTTTGATCGGAGTCGGGACGAGAGAACGATGCATCTATCAAGAAAATCATTTTTCATATAACAGAATTGAAGCTAGACAAAAAAAAATACAATAAATTCCAAAATAAGTAAAACGAAAAAAAAATGTCACGCGTTTAAATGTGGTTAAGAATTGAATTTTTTTTCAGTCTGGAAAATAAATGATATAGCAAGATAACTAACAAGATAAAAATAACGTGATTTGTGATATTGATCGGAGCCGCGTCGAGAGAACGATGCATCTATCACGGAAATCATTTTTCATATAACAGAGTTGAAGCTAGACAAAAGAAAATACAATAAATTCCAAAATAAGTAAAACGAAATAAAAAAAAAATGTCACGCGTTTAAATGTGGTTAAGAATTGAATTTTCAGTCTGGAAAATAAATGATATAGTAAGATAAACAACAAGATAAAAATAACGTGATTTGTGATTTTGATCGGAGTCGGGACGAGAGAACGATGCATCTATCAAGAAAATCATTTTTCATATAACAGAATTGAAGCTAGACAAAAGAAAATACAATAAATTCCAAAATAAGTAAAACGAAAAAAAAAATGTCACGCGTTTAAATGTGGTTAAGAATTGAATTTTCAGTCTGGAAAATAAATGATATAGTAAGATAAACAACAAGATAAAAATAACGTGATTTGTGATTTTGATCGGAGTCGGGACGAGAGAACGATGCATCTATCAAGAAAATCATTTTTCATATAACAGAATTGAAGCTAGACAAAAGAAAATACAATAAATTCCAAAATAAGTAAAACTAAATTAAAAAAAATGTCACGCGTTTAAATGTGGTTAAGAATTGAATTTTCAGTCTGGAAAATAAATGATATAGTAAGATAAACAACAAGATAAAAATAACGTGATTTGTGATTTTGATCGGTGTCGGGACGAGAGAACGATGCATCTATCAAGAAAATCATTTTTCATATAACAGAATTGAAGCTAGACAAAAGAAAATACAATAAATTCCAAAATAAGTAAAACGGAAAAAAAAATGTCACGCGTTTAAATGTGGTTAAGAATTGAATTTTTTTTCAGTCTGGAAAATAAATGATATAGAAAGATAACTAACAAGATAAAAATAACGTGATTTGTGATTTTGATCGGAGTCGGGACGACAGAACGATGCATCTATCAAGAAAATCATTTTTCATATAACAGAATTGAAGCTAGACAAAAGAAAATACAATAAATTCCAAAATAAGTAAAACGAAAAAAAAAAATGTCACGCGTTTAAATGTGGTTAAGAATTGAATTTTTTTTCAGTCTGGAAAATAAATGATATAGAAAGATAACTAACAAGATAAAAATAACGTAATTTGTGATTTTGATCGGAGCCGGGCCGAGAGAACGATGCATCTATCATGGAAATCATTTTTCATATAACAGAATTGAAGCTAGACAAAAGAAAATACAATAAATTCCAAAATAAGTAAAACGAAAAAAAAAAAAAATGTCACGCGTTTAAATGTGGTTAAGAATTGAATTTTTTTTCAGTCTGGGAAATAAATGATATAGAAAGATAACTAACAAGATAAAAATAACGTGATTTGTGATTTTGATCGGAGTCGGGACGAGAGAACGATGCATCTATCACGGAAATCATTTTTCATATAACAGAATTGAAGCTAGACAAAAGAAAATACAATAAATTCCAAAATAAGTAAAACGAAAAAAAAAAATGTCACGCGTTTAAATGTGGTTAAGAATTGAATTTTTTTTCAGTCTGGAAAATAAATGATATAGCAAGATAACTAACAAGATAAAAATAACGTGATTTGTGATTTTGATCGGAGCCGGGTCGAGAGAACGAGGCATCTATCAAGAAAATCATTTTTCATATAACAGAATTGAAGCTAGACAAAAGAAAATACAATAAATTCCAAAATAAGTAAAACGAAAAAAAAAATGTCACGCGTTTAAATGTGGTTAAGAATTGAATTTTTTTTCAGTCTGGAAAATAAATGATATAGAAAGATAACTAACAAGATAAAAATAACGTGATTTGTGATTTTGATCGGAGTCGGGACGAGAGAACGATGCATCTATCAAGAAAATCATTTTTCATATAACAGAATTGAAGCTAGACAAAAAAAAAAATACAATAAATTCCAAAATAAGTAAAACGAAAAAAAAAAATGTCACGCGTTTAAATGTGGTTAAGAATTGAATTTTCAGTCTGGAAAATAAATGATATAGTAAGATAAACAACAAGATAAAAATAACGTGATTTGTGATTTTGATCGGAGTCGGGACGAGAGAACGATGCATCTATCAAGAAAATCATTTTTCATATAACAGAATTGAAGCTAGACAAAAGAAAATACAATAAATTCCAAAATAAGTAAAACGAAATAAAAAAAAAATGTCACGCGTTTAAATGTGGTTAAGAATTGAATTTTCAGTCTGGAAAATAAATGATATAGTAAGATAAACAACAAGATAAAAATAACGTGATTTGTGATTTTGATCGGAGTCGGGACGAGAGAACGATGCATCTATCAAGAAAATCATTTTTCATATAACAGAATTGAAGCTAGACAAAAGAAAATACAATAAATTCCAAAATAAGTAAAACGAAAAAAAAAATGTCACGCGTTTAAATGTGGTTAAGAATTGAATTTTTTTTCAGTCTGGAAAATAAATGATATAGCAAGATAACTAACAAGATAAAAATAACGTGATTTGTGATTTTGATCGGAGTCGGGACGAGAGAACGATGCATCTATCAAGAAAATCATTTTTCATATAACAGAATTGAAGCTAGACAAAAAAAAAAATAAATTCCAAAATAAGTAAAACGAAAAAAAAAATGTCACGCGTTTAAATGTGGTTAAGAATTGAATTTTTTTTCAGTCTGGAAAATAAATGATATAGAAAGATAACTAACAAGATAAAAATAACGTGATTTGTGATTTTGATCGGAGCCGGGTCGAGAGAACGATGCATCTATCACGGAAATCATTTTTCATATAACAGAGTTGAAGCTAGACAAAAGAAAATACAATAAATTCCAAAATAAGTAAAACGAAATAAAAAAAAAATGTCACGCGTTTAAATGTGGTTAATAATTGAATTTTCAGTCTGGAAAATAAATGATATAGTAAGATAAACAACAAGATAAAAATAACGTGATTTGTGATTTTGATCGGAGTCGGGACGAGAGAACGATGCATCTATCAAGAAAATCATTTTTCATATAACAGAATTGAATGCTAGACAAAAGAAAATACAATAAATTCCAAAATAAGTAAAACGAAAAAAAAAAATGTCACGAGTTTAAATGTGGTTAAGAATTGAATTTTTTTTCAGTCTGGAAAATAAATGATATAGCAAGATAACTAACAAGATAAAAATAACGAGATTTGTGATTTTGATCGGAGTCGGGACGAGAGAACGATGCATCTATCAAGAAAATCATTTTTCATATAACAGAATTGAAGCTAGACAAAAAAAAATACAATAAATTCCAAAATAAGTAAAACGAAAAAAAAATGTCACGCGTTTAAATGTGGTTAAGAATTGAATTTTTTTTCAGTCTGGAAAATAAATGATATAGCAAGATAACTAACAAGATAAAAATAACGTGATTTGTGATATTGATCGGAGCCGCGTCGAGAGAACGATGCATCTATCACGGAAATCATTTTTCATATAACAGAGTTGAAGCTAGACAAAAGAAAATACAATAAATTCCAAAATAAGTAAAACGAAATAAAAAAAAATGTCACGCGTTTAAATGTGGTTAAGAATTGAATTTTCAGTCTGGAAAATAAATGATATAGTAAGATAAACAACAAGATAAAAATAACGTGATTTGTGATTTTGATCGGAGTCGGGACGAGAGAACGATGCATCTATCAAGAAAATCATTTTTCATATAACAGAATTGAAGCTAGACAAAAGAAAATACAATAAATTCCAAAATAAGTAAAACGAAAAAAAAAAAAAATGTCACGCGTTTAAATGTGGTTAAGAATTGAATTTTCAGTCTGGAAAATAAATGATATAGTAAGATAAACAACAAGATAAAAATAACGTGATTTGTGATTTTGATCGGAGTCGGGACGAGAGAACGATGCATCTATCAAGAAAATCATTTTTCATATAACAGAATTG